>NC_030684.2:57924642-58227142 GCF_000004195.4 Xenopus tropicalis
TAATTACAATTTTAGATATTTTTATACTACACTACTGCAGGAAGTTGGAAATAATTTGCTTTTAGAATCAGCCCAATTAGTACTGGTGATAGGGTTGCTACCTTTGCTGGAAAAAATACCAATTTTTCTATAGTTCTATCTATCCTCTGTATTAATATTATTGGCATCAAGAATCATTGCTGCCATAATTACACCAAACAAATGTATCTAGCACATTTTAAGACAATTTGTATACAATTTGTATACTGTTCTTTTTTTGTTAAAATAAATGTTGTCCCCATGCAAATGAAAATTCTTATTTTTTATTTCTCAAATGGTCAATGAAAATCTAAGGCACAATACCTTATTCAAATATGTTTTACTGAACATTCAACATAAATAAAAGTGGTTGGTGCCTATGGCCAAATGCACAAAAACTGTTTTTTGCACAATGAAAGAAACTCTAAGCAATATATATATATATATTAGTATGTTATAGAACACCCTACCCCTAACCCCTGCAACCAGGCAGCTGCTGAAGTACCCAACTCGAGAGCTGCTGAACAAATAGCTAAATAACTGGAAAAACTATAAGAAAAATAAAAAAATGAAGAAAATTTGTCTCAGAATAATAAAAGTTAATTTAAAGGTGAACTACCCCTTTAAACATATTTTATTTCAGTAAAAGCAATATCTATCTGGCTGACTGCAGTCACAGATCCGACTCCTAAAACAATGTCACAGAAACCAGCTGTTTATCAAACCTGGAGGGGAGCTGACTTCTGCTTCAATGTATAAATAGTCATAACTGGAGAACCTAAAGGGATAAGTGAATATTGCTTTTAGTTTTAAAAAAACAGATTGTGCTGCTTCAAGTGGTGGGAGTCCAGATGAAGGGCCAGTGAAGGACTTGACAGACTGGAGACTCTGCTATGATGTGCTGATTATACATGCATGCATTGTAAGTGCACTTTTATTGGTTTATTTATAGTTGTTCAATGAGTGTTAAATACAGGACTGCACCCTTAAATGCTTTTAGTTCACAAGTGGCACACTTCTCTGGCTGCAACTGCAGATATTCACATAATTTCAACCGCACAGGATAGTGTGCCATCAGGCCTTAACTTTCGGGTGATTGAGTTTGAAGTTGTGTGACATCCCTACATGCAAAACATATATATCTTGTTCATAGCTAATATACCTTAACTTATATAATATCACACAAACAATCAAAAACAACTGAGAAGAATTCTGTGCATTTTTCCAAAATTATTATCATGTCATTTCCACTCCACTTTTGGTAAAAGAAATATGTTTCTAATAAACTGTCTGCTTCTCTACATTCCTGGCAACTTGATTCATCCCTTTTATTGCTATGAGATCAGTTTGCTCTGTTTATCTTTAGGCACTAATTGCACGAGGAATGCACCACATCGATGGAGAATATAAAACATAGAAACCTCACTTTGCAGTCTTTTAATAAATAACATGAAATCTCATTGCCATCGTATTCAAGGTCGCAGGTTCAAAGCCCGAGTTTCAAGCTACATAGCCACCAGGGCTGTTGCTACTAGGAGATAGATTTCGACAAAGCCCACGGTGAAGGCTCTTCCCTTTTATAAAATGTTTGCATCTACTATACGATCATGGCAACATTATTTGCTCTGTATAGTTTCGCCTTTCCACTGCCGGCTCAGGTCCCCTTATTTGTGTATAATTACTGACACATGCCAGATGCTATGGCGCCTTGGGACATGTCATGTAGTGGGTAGATCCCATTTGATGGTGAATATTTATTTAGCCAGACTAGCCTTGCATTAAAAGAACTGGAAGGACAACAGTAGAACTCTACAGCATTTCCATTTAATCCTTCAGTCTTTGCCATCCTCCTTAGCTTTCAGGATACTAATGCTCCGTTCGCAGAAAAGAAAATAGCTAAATAAGACATAATGTCAACATTCAAGAAGAAGCTTTATGTCTGTAGATGATCATAGCTGATACATTGTAAAATCTTATTTACTGATTTTTTTCCCAGCTGAACATGCTTTATCACACTATAATAAATACATTCATTACATTATGCAGCTTGTTTTAAAAAATGATGAGCTATATTTATATATTCTATTAGTAATCACGCTAGGAGTACAGAGGTATGGTTGAACACATATTATTCTTGTGTATTTACAGTCCAGTAAATATTTACAGTAGTACAGAACAATTTAGAAAATAGAAATAAATGTAAACATGAATCCCACAAGCTATGAATAACCTGTATCCTTGTAAATCAGTTATTATTCATGCTTCAAGGAAACTATAGTTTAATAAGGAATATTTTAATTTAATGGTTTACAATATTTAAAAGGCTAGTTAAAGTCACCTTGGACTGAGTTACTAGCTTTTAAACAAAAATACCAGCCTTCCTATATTCTTATTTATCTTCCCTATTAATAACATTGGCATTAAGCCTTATTTTTACCAACCAGGCAGTTAGTATATAGGGGCCACAAAAGATCATTTTAAGCTATTAAAATCCAGATCATTTACATTGGAATTGATTGTTCAAAGCAGAAAATGTGTCCTTCCTATTACCTTCAATGAATTTTATATTGGGATACTTAGCCTTCTGGACAGTTGTCTTTGCCCTGTGTGTAATAAAAGACACAGGAGTCATTTTTGAACATTTGGCAAATTTACACCTGGGTAGTTACCCATGGCAACCAATCAGATGTTTGATTTCATTCTTCTACTTGCAGCTAGCTCAAAAAACCTCATCACTGATTGGCCATGGGTTACTGCCCAGCCCCAGGTGAATCCATGGTCCTGGCCAAACCGAATCCTTAAAATAACGTAAAGTTTTGTCACATAAACACAGAAGTTGAAGATTTTTCACCAGTTCTCTTTAACCCTTCCTTATCTTATTTTGTATATGCAAATTAGGATTTGGATTCGGTTCAGTATTGGGCCGAATTTCTCACAAAGGATTTGGGGTTCGGCCAAATCCGAAAATAGTGGATTCTGTGCATCCCTAGAAAATAGTGTTTGTAAATGAGCCCTACTAGGTTCACCTAAGTGCACTATGTTCACTACTTTTCCAGTAGTGAAAAAGCAGTTACTTGGAGCCAGGTACATCAGAACAATCATACCTTAGAGTCACACTAGAAATGTTGCTTTCTATGTAGGAGGGGAAAGAGGTATAATAAGATAGCCTTTGTGAGTCATGTGAACCCCATTTCAGTCAGTCGTGCTTTGTATTATTAGGTTTAAATTTGAGTGAGATGTTAAAGTCTTGGTGGAAAGGAAGATTTATTTGTGCCAGGGTAACCCTCCAGTTCACAGTGGAACACTTTGCGTTCCCAGAGACAAAATATTTTCTTATCAAATCCAGAGTTTCATGGACCAGTCTGAGGATCTCTGTGTAACCTTGGAGAGGGACGAAGTTGTTGTGGGAAACTGGCTGGCATGCCATGGGACAAAGACAATCTTTGTAACAGCCAGGCACATAACCTCAATTCACTTGCACACATGTTTTCCCATAAGGATGATTGTTAGCTGAAAAAGGATGAAAGAGACACCTATAGTTTATATGCACTTCCCAAAATAACTCAAGTATAACTTTTTGTATCAGTAATTATATTTCATCTTTGTTAGTATGCTAACATTTAACTCTTTTGAAAATGAAGGCAGTATGAAAACACTGGTGATCTTATTTTTATTTGCTCCCAAAAGAAAAATCCTCTGAAAATCCAGATTGTGTGCAGCTTGTAAAATGTTTATTAACATAGTTATTGCCTCCACTGGGGCATTAGACCCTTGTGCAACAGTGTAGGCAACTATGTGTGCTGTATAAAAATTTAGAAAAATGGAAGAGAAACTTTATCCCCAACCCTTTCAGACACAGGGGTTCAAGATAAATAACGAAACTCAGAAAGGCCAGAATTATCCAGTGACAACAGGGCAGTTCTTGGTTGGTAGTCTTGCTTGTGTCCCAGAAGTTTGTATAAACAGAGGAAATCTGAAATTTAATTTTCCCCTCTTGCTTTGTTTTCACTAGCTTCTTTGAACATGTGGCTGACTCTTTTTAGTTTCATGTAAAAATATGTTTTCAGGTCACAACCTTCAGTGTAACCCCATAGCCCCGCTGTAGTATTATTATCACCTTGGAAGAAGTCAGGAACAAGTAGAGTCAAGTGTTCTGTCTAGAGTCCCAGCAGACATGCTTAGACACCATTTTTAGCTTAGCCAAAGTATCTGATGAATCCTAATTCCCATATGTATTATTTTGGCTGGTGGAAAGGCCTACACATTGCTTTGGTTCTCTGAAGTCGCGTAAAGATGCCTGCAGGAGGAAACTTTGCGTGGCCAAAGCGATGCGTAGGCCTTTCCACCAGCCGTTCCCTTTATTGCCAGTGGAAAAGCTTTGCAGGGAGATTAGTCACCCGCAGTAGTTTTAGTATACTACCACGCAAGATTTATCTATACTAATCTCCCCAAAATACCTTCCCACCAGCAAGAATGTGAATCGCCGGTGGGATGGCATATGTGTTGCTTCAGTTTTCCGCTACTCCGGAAAACCAAAGTGACAGACACGTGTGCCATCCCACTGGCGACTCCCGGAAGGCATTTCCGGGAGATTAGTCGTCCACAGTAACAAAGATTTATCGCTAGCAACTAATCTTCCCATTTGCCAGTGCCCTTAAGAAGAATTATCTACCCCAAGAGTAGGTGGAACCATGCAGTCAGAATGAATAGGGTTAAGAAAGACAAAAGATTGATAGAGGGAATGTGTTCAACCTTGATTTCCATTGTGTCTTGGTGCTTTTATGTTTACTGCCAGCCAAATCTTCTTTCCCTTGGAAACAGAGGCTGGGAAGGGCCTTTAGCTGAGGAGCCAAAGTAGGCAGACAGCTCCTTTCCTGAGTTCAAGGCAGGCACCAGACGGCTGAAGGAAGAGCGGCACCAAGCTGGATTAAACTGCTCTGGACAGTGAGAGGGAGTCACATCTAAATGAATTGAAGCTGTTGTTATTTCTCTGGCCTTTCCATTCCCTGCTCAATAAGCCAAGAAAACTCCTACTACTTTTGTGTAGTAATTCTTATAGTCCCTGTATTCTTTATTGCCTGTCCTGTAATAGGTATAACCTGTAGGGTTACCACCTGACTGCTTGATGCCAATGTCATTAATGTCAACATTAATATGGAAAAATGATAAAATTATAGGAAGGTCAGCAACCCAAATAACTACTTAAACTCTCCTGCTTTTGCTTACCCAGACTTTTCAAGTGGCTTTGTTCCCCAAAAGCTGGAGAACCAATATTTGGTGGGCACTCTTGTTCAGAATTTCCATAAACATGCACCTCCGCACAAAGACTGGGACTCTTTTTGTCACTGGCCAGCACAATGGCATCGACTATGAGCATCTATAAACCAGTGCAAAGCAGCTAGGTGGAGTAATGATTAGTCCTAGGTTCTATTTCAGGGTAGTAACTGCAGGGAGTCTGTATGTTCTCTCTGTGGTTGCATGACTTATTTCTGGGCACTACGGTTTCTTCTTACATATAATAAGCACACAGAAAGGTCCATGATGCAATAGACCATATGTTGAATGTGATAGGGATCTTAGATTGTAAATTCTGCTGGGGCTATAGAAATAAAGCATAGTAATAGCACATGTTTTATAGCTGATACATTAACTTTGCTTTATTAAGAGATATTATTCATATATTTGTAAAATTATACTGTAATATGTTGCCATTACTCAATGGAGAATAAGATGATGTATTAGTTAATACACATAGTCCAAAAATGTATTTCATTCTAACGTTCTCCAGATGTTTTCAACAACTTTAAAAAAAATGATGACTTATTTTTATATGATAATCTTAAATTGCTATAAATTATTACAATCTGAAAAGTGGTTGGTGGGGCCTGAGGACATTTCCGAGAGTCTTTGATCTAGTATCATTTTTTATCTTTTATAGTAAAATAACTGCAAGCTTTGCACAGTATTAAGTGGTATAAAGTGTTTAGACATAAAGACTTGGTGAACACTGTTACTCACCCATACTTTGTTGCTGAACTGCAAGCAGCTGTATGACGACCCTTCTGCTGTTTGATTTCTATGTAATATCATAAAGCCAAACTAACACAATAGTCTCTGTATGTATGATAACAGCAAGATGACTGACACTGTGTTGGAAATCAGCATTCTCATTGGCGGATTCTGTGCAATTGTGATTATATTTTTGGTCACCAGGGGAGAACTAGGGGCCGCAGTGTGAGAGATTTATAGTGCGTTTAGATCCTTAGCCTGTAACCACTTTGATGCACATTGAGTGGTAAAAAACCATTGTTGTGAATGACAGAGGCTGATAGTACTACTTGCACTAGACATAATTGTACATGGGGCTATGGGGTACATCATCTTTGGTCCGTGGGAAACTATCATTTGCTCACATTTACCGTAACTGCTGCAATAATAAAGTCCTCGTGTAATTTATGTCTTTGCCCGATACTGGCAGAATTTACCCAAGCTTCACTGCTGCCATTAACTTCACGCTTCTTACCAATAATGTGGCCATTTACAAAATTGACATTGCCATACTTTGCGCAGTAAATGTGTCCCTTTCTAGGGATTTACATTTCATGGTTCAGGTGGCACATTATAAGCGATTAGGAGCAGCAGTGCATATCTCCTCTGAAACTTAACCCCACAAGCAACAGCAGGATGTATTTCAAAGTTGCCAAGGTCTGACTCTTGTTTTTAAATAAATGACAGATGCATATGTGTTTGGGTTCTAGTAAAATAACTAATAAAGAACGCAGTCATTTAGCCTTTTCTGGAAAAAAACAGGCACTAAATAATAGTAATGCGTGATATGTAATAATAGTAATGTGTAATAGTAATGTGACAGAGTTTTCCTAAGATTAAATCTGTGTTTTTTCCAGTTGTCTTTCTTTTCCTAAAAGGCACAAATTTGCCCCGATGCAGTAACCCATAGCAACCAATAAGATGTTTAAATAGGTGACCAGTAAATGCTACCTTCTGATTGGTTGTTATCTGTAGCATACTTTGCATCGTATATTACATAACCCTGTTTGTATGTTCTAGAATGGCCTGTTATTAATTGGCCTTAATTTTTTATTTGTAATAAAATATTTTGCCTTTCTATTCTGCCTTTTTCAGTTGGGGTTGCTGACCCTGGAAAGCTGACATAGTTATTAACTCCCCACAGTCATTCTGCATAGACAGCTGCACAAAAAGCAGCCTCTGCTTATGACCACTGGAGGGGCTGTTACAGTGGTGTCCTATGCAAAGTGCATCAACTGAGCCAAGAATCAAAGTGCAGCTCGCTACCTACTGTATATGTATAAATACAGATGTACAGTAATAATGTTTAAGCAAACAAGAAGCTATGCCCTCATTTTTTCTGGTTATTTAATGGGAAATAAACTAAATTACTGCTTAGAAATAGGGCAGATGTTTCATTTAAAAAAGATGTAAAGTTATTAGAGAGCAAAATACAGCACTTTGCAATATAATTTAATTAATTTCCATCAATTATATAATTGAATGGCTTGTTCTCTCCTGCAGGTTAAAACCAAAGAGGGCTGGCAGCAAAAACACAAGCAAACTATTTCCAAAATGAGAGTGGCTCAGAAACAGATTATTTTAAATGCATATAAATATTGGAATAAATATTTGTTTATTTGTACCCAGTTCAGAGGGACACAGTCTGTATAGGCTGTGCCAGTTTTTCCCATACCTGCTGCTAACTGGCCACAGCCCAGGCCACAGCTACAGGCCTTAATAACATTATGCCATAACCAAACCCATTGCATTATTTTAGGGAAATAACACTAGACTCATACCCCAAACATATCCAATGATCTAAGCCTGCAGGCCATATAACTTTATTGTATAACATTTGACCGCAGAAGGATTGCCAAATCGCACCTAAAGAAGCTTGTGTTGCTTTGTGATCACCACTATTTTTTTGCCATACAAAACTCACAGTTTCTATTCCAGCAATGATCAGGTGAAAGGACAATGTGGAACTCCCATATCTATATTTAATATATTGCACATAGTGATAAGTTTAATTACATAGCACCCAGTACAGTAATTTCTCATGTCTGCTTTGTTAGAATGAGCAGCAGAGATCTGAACACTAATAAAACCACAAGAATTCAGTCTTTAAAACCAATTCAAGTAGTCATCGGTAGAACTACAATCCTTAGAAACCTTCTTTTGACTGTGAGTGGGATTGCATAAGAGCTGCTGGATGGATATCCCATATACAAATACTAAACACCCCCATGTGGGTTTCCATCTGTGGTGACTTTGTCCTGTGTTACAATTTCTGGGACACAAATATGGCCTAAAGGTAGCAGAAATCAAGGAATGTGGTTCCCTTAGTAAAGTACAGGCCCTGTACATGCTGTGATTTTGTGAAACCCCAAGCAGACCAAACATAGAACAGGTACAGTGTGTACAGGGCCTGCCTTCACTTGTGAACCACAAACCATGTTTTTGTTGCGTCGGAGCTATGTAAATGTTGATCTGCCCAGTGCACCTCAGGCCTGAATCCGAACAGTAATCTTAACTGTAATATTTGGCCATTGCAGGGCTTACCTGTTGGTCATTTCTTCTCACTGTGCTATGCTACTATGAGTTAATTCTTCCTTTCCCGGATTCCCAATACTGAAGCAGCTGTTTACAGGCAGAGCAATCCCATTCCAAGCTTCCCAGACACAAGCATGTTTAGATTCCGCACATAGTTTCCAAGTGCACCCTGTGGAAGGGATTCTTGCACATTCTCTCACATCTTTAAGCCATGGACGCGCTATGAGGCTATGTCTGTCCAAGGTAATATGGCTGGAGCGCGCCATTGTTTAAGTATCTTCAGTAAGACTCCCTGCAGGCTTAGATGTTTGGAGAACAAAGTACTTCAGAATTTTCAGGGTGAGGTCTTGGTTTACAATAAAAGATTTAGTTTATAGGCAATAACGGACAAGATGGGGAAAGTAAACTCCTGCATAGAACAAGAGGAATCAATTCTGAATGGGGCCTGCACATGATAAGATAAAAGCTCTGCATGCAGCCCAGACTCAATTATTCTCTTCCACAAAATCACTTCTAGTAGCCGGGGGCAATTCTTATCCACCAGTGGCTCCAAGTGCATTTCTGGGGGCCCAGCTCATAGCATGACTAACACAGGCCAAATATTAAAATATTAAAGACATATTAAAAGACATATAAGGATTTATTTATGACACAGGGGTGCAGTGTGGTGTTACTAAAATGGTAGATAAGGTTCAGTATGAATAAATATAATGTTCCTAGGCACAGTACTTAAAACACATAAAACTGAGCAAATTTAAGCAATACAGAGACAGATAATTGTAGACAGATAACTGTTAGTAACATTCAGTTCCAAACAGTTCAGTGCTGTAAAAGCTAATAAAAGAGACATAAATACAGTTTTGCCTTTATGTAAATATTAGGTTAGACCAGTGCTGTCCAATTGGCAGCCGGCAGCCTGCAGCCCCCACTTGTGCCCCCCCCCCCCCCATCTGTCTGGCTGCTGTGACTGCTTACCTTTGTGTAAGCTTTAAATGGTATCAGTACTGAGATTAACTGGCCCCCTGCATTGTTAATACCTTAGATTCAGGCAGTTAATCCCTCCACTGTTCACACATGTAAGCCCCTGTAGGTTCATATATGTAAGCCTCATACATTATTCACACCTATAAGTCCCAGCACCATGCATACATGTAAGCCCCTGCACTGTTCACACATGTAAGACACGTGATTGTTCACACATGTAAGTCCCTGCACTTTTCATACCTGTAAGACCCTTATAGGTTTTCCTTGACTCCAGCCCTACTTTGCCTATGCCTGCTCCACCCTGCCTGTGTGTGCCATACTCTGCCTGCACTATGCTGCCTGTGTGTGCCATATTCTGCCTGCCCTACCCTGCCTTTGTGTGCCATACTCTGCCTGCCCTACCCTGCCTTTGTGTGCTATACTCTGCCTGCCCAATGCTGCCTGTGTGTGCCATACTCTGCCTGCCCTAATCTGCTTTTGTGTGCCATACTCTGCCTGCCCAATGCTGCCTGTGTGTGCCATACTCTGCCTGCCCTATTCTGCCTGTGTGTGCCATACTCTGCCTGCCCTACCCTGCCTGTGTGTGACATACTCTGCCTGCACTATGCTGTCTGTGTGTGCCATACTCTGCCTGCCCTACCCTGCCTGTGTGGGCCATACTCTGCCTGCACTATGCTGCCTGTGTGTGCCATACTCTGCCTGCTCTACCCTGCCTGTGTGTGCCATACTCTGCCTGCCCTACACTGCCTTTGTGTGCCATATTCTGCCTGCACTATGCTGCCTGTGTGTGCCATACTGTGCCGCGGGAAAGTGCAGGTAAGAATGCTTATCAGTATGAGCCCTAAATAGATCATACAACTCATCACCATTAACACTACAGCTTGTATCATTACTGCTGAAAGTGCAAGAAAAATATATATTAAGCATGGTGGTGCTGTAATGAATTGGTTCATTTTAGAATTTATTTCACCAGTATTGGAAGGAAATGATCTTGAAAACATTACCCTACAAAATGTATAGATCATGCCTGTCTCACAGTCAGACATTGCAAGCCCTGTTATTATATGTCTATGTGACCTGATACTTCAGTTATTTTGTTTGCCACTGTATTTAATTGTTGTTTATGAAGATCTTTGGTATGCACAAAGCAGCTGCCATAAACTGGAGAGACACTGCTGGCTGGAAACTCCAGTGATGTAAATGTAATTTTACATGCAGGGCGTGTATCGTACAGACTACACAACTGGCCTCTTTAGAGGTTTAGCTATTGCTGAACTCCACCAGCTGAATTATTGGCAGGATTCTGGGAATTGTAGTCTTGCTGAATGGGGATTGCCAAGGGCTGCCTCTTTATCAAAATGGCAAGAGTTGATCAGCCCTCTATCTTTCCCTGGAAAGGACAATTACGGATTCTACTTTAGTGGCTGCTCTCTCTGTCAAAGCACTGGAAATAAGAAAATTCACAAAATATTTACAACAGCTTTGCATGTCCTTTATGCTAGTCAGCAGGTGTTTCATTGCCACTGGCCTAGCTCAGGGGTCATTTATATACACCAGGCAAATTTGACAACCAATCAGATGGTTGCTTTCATAGTTCTACCTGTAGCTGGCTGGAAAAAAAAATCTAATCACTGAATGGTTTTTGTGGATTACTGTCCAGGTGCAAATTTGGCCAGTGTTTATAAATGAGTCAGGACAGTGGTTACAATTTACCAACAATATATACAAAAAATGTCAACATCCCTATGTTTATGTCCCAGCTCAACCCAGTCTCTACACAGCCAGCTTTATGATATTGTTCTTTTTGTCTCCCAGTCCATGCAGTCAGATATTTTGAAGGGTTGGCTAATTCCATTGGCATAACCACCTCCAGGTAAAGGCAACTTTTTATATAGATAACAGAGTACCTGGGTATGCCTTTGCTTAAGCAAGAAGTATGGCTGCTCCCACTCATGGAGAAATGCAAACATACAGAATATAATGTTATATAGACATAAGTGTAAAAAAAACTGTCACTCCTAGAAAACTTTCTTTTATTTTAAATGCACTACTGTATGTGTTTAATTCTTTCTATAAAGGCACTGTACACATTTCCTTTTTAGTTCTGGTAGGCTTTAGCAGTGACTTATGATGTATGTTATGTTGACATATGTGACATTTAAACAAAAGGAGGAGGTAAAGCATTTAATCCAGTAAAGTAAACTAGTAACATGTGCTTTTAGATTACCAGTCTACGGGCTTTGCTGTCTGAAAAAAAATGGTACCATTTAACTTCTGGCAAATCCTTAGCATTCCATGACACACGCTCATGCCAAGTGGATCAGAGCTCGCAGTCAAACCAGCAGTTACCTAATCATCTGAGCACTTGGGAAAAGCTACATGTTGCTCCATTACAGGATTTTATAAGCATATTACATTTTGCATGGTTCAGATAATAGCTGCTGAGGCTTTTATGGCTTTCCGTGTTGCTCTGTACGGTTTCAGTACAGGCTGGTGCTTTATGGTTGAGTGGTACTTCAGGAAGAATAGATAGTAAGTCAGACTAAAGTATAAAGGGGCAGTTCACCCTCACAAACCTTTATTTTTTGGGGGGGTATTTTTTCTAAATGTAGGTGTTAAATATAAATTTGTTTAAGTTCCATCTTAAACTAGGTTGCCAACCCTAGTAAAATACATTTTGATGATACATGCTGTGTATGGCCAAAGCTTCTGGCACTGAGCATTCTGCTGGGAATATTATGGGTAGTATTTGTAAATGTGCAAATCTAATATTCCATTATAACAAATGCATTCGTCCCTAATTATGCTGAACAGAGGTGGGCTGTAAATTAACCAAAACTGGGTGCAATTTATGAAAATACCAATTCCCATTTGCATGTTACATAGCATTTATTATACACCCAGCATCTTATGGTGGTATAATTGAATACACTCCGCAATTGGAAATATACTGTAAGCTAGCATTTAAATGATGAATGATAAGCCTGTTAAATGTAGAAATATGATCACTTAAAAAGATTTGCGTGTTGACCTAATTTTTTTCCCCTCCCGCTATCATCCTTACTCATGCTCCATTCCCTTGAGAAATTCTAATCTAAATGCACAGTTCTGCTACCTTTTATATGGAAAGATTAATTGGATTTTTGTGTTCCACAGGAAAGAATAAGGGAAAGACAAAAGGGCAGGTTTAAAGACCGTGTGTGACATATTTCAAGTCCTTATCATATTCATGAGTGCAAGATTTTATTCTAACATTGTTTTTAATGTTAAAGGAATGATCTAATTCATGCCAATGGAATTCACAAGGATAACAATATGCAATACAACGCTAGTTGTGTTGCTAGTAGCCATTATAGCTTTCTGTTTATGTAGCTGCTTCATATGTAGAATAGCAATATGCTGGGTTCAGCCCAACCATTGTTCCCTCATTGCTTTCTTAGGCTCCCCTTATTGTCCAGTATCTTCCTTTTCCACTGATGTAGTAGTACATGCACTACTCATGCAAATGCATAGTGTTACCACAATCCTGTCCCAGAAAAATAAGGTTAACACTACACATGCTCAGAAGGGTAAGGCCAATACTACCCATGGCATTTTCTCCACCAGTGGAGCAGATTTCAGCCTGAATATACCCCTGTGCATTTTTGTTTAAAACTCATCCCATGTAGGTGGACCCCATATTAGATTATAGCGTTAGGCAGTAGTGACATATATAGTGTATTGTTTTGGTGCCAGTTTTGGATTAATATATAATGTTATTTTTTGGGGGGTGGCATTAGTTGCTCTTTAAAAAGGGGGTTGTCTTAACATAAACATGTAGCTTAAATGTAAACAATATATAGAAAAATGTCCCCAGTTTGCTTATTTTGGATTGGAACTCATGTATATTTCCTGTTATGTTATACAAAATGTTGGCTATGTTCCACAGAACTTTGTTCTGCACTATTAATTTTTCTTACAGGCCTAATAATTAGGCATATAATGCCTTTGGTCCAATACATGTATGATTATTTATCATTATCCTTTATTTATATACTGCCTACATGGTACATGGTGCTTTACAGAGATTATTTATCCTTCACATCTGTCCCTCATACACAATGTACCTACTGCAAAGGAAAAGTGCGGAGAAAAAAGTAATTGAAAATTCCCTTTTTAATATTGGCTAGTATTGTTGTAGCTTTTTAATGATTTGCCTATTTTTCTGCAATATAAAATGAAAAAAACTTTTAGTCAGTGACCCTGTCGACCACAAAAACATTCTGCCAGTCTCCTGTTCATCTTCTGTTCTGTCATTCAAACCATTGCCTCGTTAGTAAGATCTTCAGGACTATGACAACAAGTTCATTTAGAAACTTATAACAGAAACAAAACGAACAACTACATTTTTTGTCCACATTATTCCATAACAGTGTTCAGCATCATTCTTTGTATAAAGGACATCCAACAAACAGATGAAGCCTGCGTTTGCTCCATGTCCTTCCATGTTGCTCTGTCTCTTGCTGTACAAAGTGTTTGCAGACATAACCGATTAGCAGATAATCAACAAAAGGGTAGCATGGCTTTAATGATTTGCTGCCTGCCATCAGCCAAGGAATAAAGTCAATAACAAGGCATTGTATTTATAGAATGATAGATTTAACCTTGTTACTACATATTCAGTTTCTCCTTCTAAGAGATCTGACTACAGATAAAGCTATGCATCTTAACAAATCTTTTTATCTTTTTATCATAAATAATATACTTTTATGTAGGGAATAATACTTTTATGTAGGAAATATCTCTTTCTGTAAACCAATTCATATGCTGTAATTGTCACATAATAAATAGTATAATAATGGTGATTCTTATTTTCTCCCCACTCTTCCACTTAAATCTGGTAAAGATTCTCCAGGACACAGCACTGGTAATATTAACAACACAATCTTACTATTCATTTAAATAAAGGATTAGTGATCTTCCCGTGAGTCTTCTGTGATTATTGTTTCAATCCTGATCCTATAGCATGAGTTCCAGCAAGGTCTGTATTTTATTGCTAAAACGGAAACGAAGGCACATTAGAACCAGGAAATACACTCCTACACCCATTTACAGAAAGGGACCATAACCATTTAAAAGCTAAATTAGGAATTTTTCATCCAAGCTGCACTGACGGAAGGAAGGAAAAGCACATCCACAACTGGGCAAGTCCCTCTCCTTAAGTCATTTTATGCAGAATTGCACCCATAATATATATATATATATATATATATATATATATATATATATATATATATATATATATATATATATATATATATATATATATATATATATATATATATATATAGTAATATTAAGTGGCTCAGAAATACATTTTTATGTGTCCTTGTTTATACCACGTGATATTTAGAAATACAAGGTTTTTATAAGCCAACTTCTACACTGCTTTTTTGCAAAAAACTCATGTTTTTAACAGTGCCTTATGTTTTCTACCATCCCTGGTCTGCCTTTTTGTATATATATATATATCTACCTACAAAATCCTGCTAAACATGCAGAGTGAATAGGGACACATAGTAGTAAATCTGTAATGTCTTTAGTAATATAATTATATTTAGTGGCGCATTGAAACAGAATGGTGTGACAGTGAGTTAAACACATATAATATGAGGGAACCTAGAAGCTCATTTATACCACCAATAACTTGTATAGTTGCCCTACAGTAAAGGGCACTTAGTGTCTAAAGGTGGCCAATCCCATACAGTAAGAGATCAATTGGCCTGCTGGCCAAACAGATATATACCATGCTAGTGTTAATGTTACTTTGTTTTGATATGTTATTTTGTAAAATGTCAACCAGGGGGAATTAAACTACTAAATTATCTGGGCACTTGGGAGGTGCTACTTGCCAACAATTAGAACAAAAAGTTTAGTGTATGTAATGTCATACCCCCGATCTACCACAGCCATGGCCAGTTATTGCAAACAATGCCCATGATCTGTAAAACCCCTCCCACTCCCCCAAGCCCTGCCCTACAAGTAAATCAAACCTTTATGCCTCTTGGGGTCCCCTCTACCATGGGGGCCCAGACTGGATTACCCCCTCTACCCTCTTGGTAGATGGCAGGATTTATCCTTTGTAGTGCTTCCTGAAAGATCAAAAGAGCAATTACTTTGTGATGCTAAGGCTCATGCTATATAGGCCATATTGATTGCTGCCTACAGCAGCCACTTCCCATTCATCTGAATCAGGAATGATAGAAGGTGCTAGTGGTGTCCAGCAAGGATCGGTCAGGAAAACCAAGTCACCTACTGAACATTCCCAATTCATTCCACTTCTTCCTGAGATGGACCAATGCCTTGTCTGATATTAAACATCTGATTGTATGGTGTTTGCCCTTTTCATGCTTTAAATCACAACAAACAGAATAATATCATTTATATAGCAGAGGTAGCAGGCTGAGCTAATCGTTTTTCATGTATGTATATGACTATTTTATACCCAGTGGTTATGTGAAAATCAAGCAGAACCTTTGAAATACTGAACAGGTTGCAAGCAGTTTTAATAGCAACATACATCTGTGAATTAATATTCTGTAGAAGGAATACAATGCTCAGTGCAATCGGCTGAAGATACTCAGAGAAATGAGGTAGTCTTAGAGCCTTTTTGCAAATGCAAATCTCTATGCTATTTGATCATATGCTGCAGTGCTGGTACTAATTTTACATTGAGCTGAGAACAGAATTAAAGTAAAGTAAATAGAAGTTTCTTCTATTGTTGACTGCGGTGATCATACAAGGAGGTCTGAACCACCAGTGCAGTGAGGTGTGAGTGGGAGGTGAGGCAATAACTCATTTTGGATAACTGTTTCTCTGACTATTTAGGAACAGCTCTGTTTACAAAGTGCAATCAACCCTGCTTCATAGCAAAAAAAATCTCCCAGCATCCCTAGACAACCAATTGCTGGTAATGTTGTATCTTATAGTTTTTATACACATAAAAGATTTCCTTAGTGGTACAGTGTAATAGTTTATGTGGCAATAAAGGTTACACACTGTTTCCTTTGACTTCCTTTATCTGAATCTGCTGAAGGCTTTGCTCTTAGCAAACTCAGAGAGCCATTTTTTGTTGATATCAGCAGATGTCAGTGTGTAATCTGGGACTCTAACAAGGCATGGAGACATTATTTCTGCATTTTGAGTCAGTATTGGCATCACCTCCAGTGCTAGATCTTTCCCAGCCTAGTGTTTACCACACATACCCCATCCCCATGACGCAAACCGGCACCATCTGTTGCCTCCTCTTCAGAATCAGTTAGTGCATGTAAGGCAGGAATGTCCAAACCTGCTGCTCGTAGGCTAATATTCAATTGCAACTCACAGAATCCCACAGGCTGTTGAGTAGTAACGCACCGACAGCTGGAGGGCCACATGTTAGTGCTGGGTTTGTGTGTAACTTAGTTGTCCAACTAGGCCTTATCTGATGTTCACTACATTACACTACATTATTTGCTGCAATGGTGATCATTACAAGAGATGGATAACCTTTTCCTTTTTTAACAGTCCAGTTTTGTTGGCTATACTAGACCATATAAGAATAATTTACTTTTGCACTCATGCATGGGAAAGGGACTTGCTTAAAAGCTGCACTTGAATTTTCATACACCTAGGGGCTGATTTACTAACCCACGAATCCGACCCGAATTGGAAAAGTTCCGACTTGAAAACGAATATTTTGCGACTTTTTCGTATGCTTTGCGATTTTTTCGGATTCTGTACGAATTTTTCGGATCCAATACGATTTTTGCGTAAAAACGCGAGTTTTTCGTATCCATTACGAAAGTTGCGTAAAAAGTTGCGCATTTTGCGTAGCGTTAAAACTTACGCGAAAAGTTGCGCATTTTTCGTAGCGTTAAAACTTAACGCTACGAAAAATGCGCAACTTTTCGCGTAAGTTTTAACGCTACGCAAAATGCGCAACTTTTTACGCAACTTTCGTAATGGATAGGAAAACTCGCGTTTTTACGCAAAAATCGTATTGGATCCGAAAAATTCGTAAAGAATCCGAAAAAATCGCAAAGTACCGATCATTACGAAAAAAACGCAATCGGACTCCATTCGACCCGTTCGTGGGTAAGTAAATCAGCCCCCTAAAGTACCATCTGGGCCTAAACAATTAAGGTTACATTAAATCTTTTTCACTTTAGATCAGCCCGTAGACTATTAGGGCTTGTCGTGAGAGCTTCTGATGCCTTTATCAATTTGCTCTGCAGCCTAAATACTGCCAGACGGCATTTGCTAGCAAACAGATAAAAGCAAATTCACATCAGCAGCCCCAGACACAAGAATGTCTGTTCAGTGCTACGGCCCCTTGGTTGCAGTACAGAATAGTGTGTCACACAGCCAGAGAGTGCCTCTAATCAGACCACCCACCTATTTGTATTGTTACATATGTGCACGCATATTTTCCTAGATCTGGGTGTAACATGGGGGCTGAATTTGCTGCTGCTTTTTTTTTTTTTTTTTTGCACTGACTGCAGTTTTTGTTTAGCTTGATGGAATACAGAGAAGCTCCCAGCATATGTTAATGCGGATGGGGGTCCAGTCCTGTGACCCGTAGCTAATAGCGACCAATCATGTGAAGCTACCAAAGATTCCTGAGCTTACATTTGAAATTCTTGGACTATCCACAAATAAACAGCATTAACTGCTTCGTTAGGTGTTTGCCCTTTTGGTTAATATATTTCTGTTGAAAGGGAATCCCTTCAAAAAAGGGTGTAATTGTTCGAAATGAGCAAGCGGATTTATAGGACAGCATAAAAAACTGTTATGAAAAGCTTCAATTTCTGTGCTTGTCCCAAATGACCTTGCTCCAAGGATAAGAAAAAAGAGGCTGATAAAATGAGTCCGCAGATGGCAAGTGATCTCAACTCTGCAATAATGAAATGACACATGGAAAAAATTGGAGAAATACAGTTTGTAAATACAATCAGGAACAAGGGGATGGCAGAGCCCCTCATGTTTTACTGCAGAAAGAGAGTTTTACCACCACAGTGGCAGGCACATTCTGTATTGTTCCATTATGCTTGTAGCATTGATCAGGGAGCACTGTATCCTGTATTCTGTAGTGTGTCCTCAACATAGAACTCAGATGTATGTCTTAAATAATAGCACTGTATCCTGGCTCTGTATCACTGTGCAGTGAGAAAACCGAAGGGAGGGAGAACAGCAGATAGGAGGAGAGTGGAGCAAGTAGGATAAAAGGAAGGGTGGGTGGGAAAAAGCAGTATAAACACAAGGATAGGCAGGATAAGAGGTGGGGCGGGTGAAGATACACAGAATAAGGAGTATTTTGTCACATTGATGTATGTATAGAAGTTTGTACAAACTATTGTTACAGACCTTCAGCTTTGTAGAGTTCAAATTTGATGTAATCAAAGTAATTAATGTCAAAGGAGCATAAAATATATCCTAATTATATGCAGGTTTTATTACACTAGGTTTTTTTTTATAAGCATTCAATAATAGATATGTTATCCTTCACATGTAGCATTATTTATCATGCTGGTGTATGAAGCTTTTGGTATAAGACTAAATAAAATTACAAAATATAATTTAATATCATTTTTTTCAATTTGGTTAATAACAAAGAGCCTCCATTATTAGGTAAACAAGTTATATGAAAAGAGGAGAGAAAATGTACAGTAAAATAGATAGCATGATGGGAAGAGTCCAATGTTGCATCCTCCTTATTGACATGAAGAGGGTGCCTTTCACAATCCTAACTGTACTAGGTCAGTAAAAGCTAGCTGCTGATTGTTTATTTTAAATATGGAACTGAATACAAAACATTATTTATGTTATAAAAGGTACAGTAACACCAAAAAAAAGAAAGTGTTACAAAGTAATTCATATGTAATATACGGTGGCCCTGCACTGGTAATAGTTGTATGTTTGCTTTAGAAAGACTACTATAGTTTATATAAATAAGCTCACGTGTAGCCATGGAGGCAGCTTTCAAGCTGAAAAAAAGAAAAAAAGGCAAAGGTTAAATAGCAGAAACCATATAAGCTCTGCAGAATACAATGGTGTTTTCAGAACTTATCTGTTATATCTTATGTAGCCTGTGCCATTTAGCCCTATTTTAATTTGAAAAGCTGCCCCCATGGCAGCTTTTTTATATAAACAATAGCAGTGTTTCTAAAGCAAACACAACTTATACTAGTTCAGGGCAACAGTACATTATATTCTAATTACTTCTAAACACTTTAATTGCTTGGTGTTACTGTTCCTTTAACACAGCATCTCTGAGGCTCGTGATTTGCCCTCGTTTAATCTGTAAGAAAAGCAGTTTTTGTTTTCTGGATACCAAACTGTCCAGTCTGATACTGATCAAAACCTAAAGATACAGGTATGTGCATGGATCTCGAGGCAGGGGGTGCAGTACCACAGGCAGGTAAGGAAGCTCAGGGTAGAAGTACCATCTCGGCTGGCTGGTGAGTCACTGCTTTTCTGCACCTAGCTGCCATGTATGCATATCATAAAGAAGGACAATCAAGGTCACTCTTCGTTCTGTTCTTTAGAGCATATCTTCTTCACTCAAAGGCTTGCCATGGTCTGTGCCTGCTCCTCTTTCCAGGTGTGAGCATTTTTGCTTTGTTTGGCTGGATGTGCCAGAACCACAAGGACAGATTAAAGACAAACTTAAAAGAAAGTTCCTTACAATTGCATCTAGTCATGGATCACTTCCAGCCTTCAAACAAAGCCTCAGGTAACTGACAGCCTCTGAGATAAGCTCCCAGACCTGAGCTTGATACTGTTCTCACGTAGCTGAATATCAAGGGAAAGCAGACACAACGGAATAAATCTAAGGCCACCTTATATTTTATATCACATCAATCAGTACATCAAGCCTAGGGGAGAAAAAAAAGTACAGCGTGAATCAACATCTGCTAAAGTAAATGTTTTGAATAGCAAGATAACAGTTTAATAGCTAAAAGGGATACTAATGCTGTGGCATAGTACATATACTCTCCATGGTTCGGTTCCTGTCCTTTAACAAGAGATACCTCAAACTATGGCAACATAGCCTTTCCACAGAACAATTTTACAGAGAAATTTGAAGGTACAGTGGCCCTTTAATACTGTACATTATATGCTCGCAAAAGGCACAGTACCCGGGAGCTAACAGCCCTAATGCCATGTCCCAAACCAGTAAATTATACTAATGAACCCATCTTTAAGTTATACTAGGTTATGGATTTCTATTTCTCATACAAATCAATGAACACTGAGCATTAACATAACAGGGGAATCTTGTAATTCAATCTCACTTTCGATTTAGGGAAGAAGAAGCCATTAGGCCCTCGCGGTGCTACAAGTCATTGGTACAGTTACATCAGGATACATTAATAAAGGCCCCTCCGTGTGCTTCACTTTCACCTTCAGCGAATCTAATCCATTCCTAGGGACAATTATACTTCATTTGGCTTGCTATGTAACATGTGCTGACCTGTACACCGCAGAAACAACAGAGGCACAATTAACCTGGTCCCAGCAGATATTACAGCATTGCTTATACCATATTACAGCTTAATCACAATGATACCCTTCGCTGCATTTAGATGTATTCTTTTACAATAATGTGAGGCCTGGCTGGGAGGTTAATCAAAGCTATTCCATTGTGTTGTCTCCCTTGCTTTCTAGTGCAGCTTTAATTACACAACTCTAGCTGTTTTGCATTACATTAAAAGCTGACTTCCTATGCATTTTTAAATACATTTCAAGGTCCTGTCTACATTACTGTTGTTAAATGTTTATTTTTATGTGCCACTGCAACAGAGCATTCTGGTACCATAGGACCAAATAAACATAGCAAGGTTTGTAAATGTTAATAAAATATATAAAGTACCCTCTGTTGTTAAATATAAGGATATAAGAAGTTACTCATGCCATAAAAACAACCAAAATGGGACTGGGACACCAAGGTGATGGCTAACTTTCAGATATTTTAAAGTGGCTGGTAAATTATCCCTTCATCAAAATACAGGTATGTGTGTTTTAGCATGGACAGTTCTCAGTATTGTTATGGCAGGGTATTTTATGGCGTTTAGTAGCCGTGACAAGTAGCTGCTATTAAGTAGCTCTGTGTGCTTTCTCCCTTAGCCCTACTGTAGACTCATAATATCTGTTGATTATGTAGGAACCACTATGGCTTAGATTAGATCAATCCTATTTAACAGATCTAGAGGACTGGTATCACAGACTGCCCCTGGTGTTTTGGTCACTTGATACTACAAACAATATTTGGGCAAATTACAGATAAATTGAATATTCCCACCAAGAAGCAAATACTGTCATGAAAAATATCTGTATATTTTGCCCACATTTAAAATCAAGGCCAAAACATGTTGTTTCCTACGGTTCTTAGGTGTTTTGCTGCTTGGGAGGTGAGGGAAGAGGCAAGGGGTTAATGATCTCCTTGTAAGCAGATAACAAAGACAGTGTTTTGGCTATGTAGCCTTGCATTGCTTATTAGAACTGTAAAGGTGTACTGCACTTCCCACTAGTGGCGAAAAAACCTTTCTACACAAACCCTCCGTCTTTTGTTTGCAGGATTCTAAATGCATCATGTACTTCTTTCATTACACATATCAAAATGATTTTTGGGCTCCCATCATTCTACATCTGTTTCTGCCCTAAACATAAGCTCTTTCTGATCAGCAATGGTCATGAAAAAGGGGACATCGAGATCAAAACACACAGATTTCAAAGGGCAGAGCCCTAGGGCTTTCTCTAGTTCAAAAGATGACCAGCTAAGGGTTGCTGTAGCAAACGAGACCACAGGGAGAAATTCCCAGCTGCTTGTGTTTAGAAGATATTAATATGTGGTGGACATGATCACTAGAATAGAACCCATTGTTATGATTTGTTAATGGAATGGCCACGAGCAAGACATCAGACTGATTTCCATGGCATTAAACTCATTTGCTTCAGACGCTCCGCACGCATCCTAGGCAAGTTAGGGAGGAACTTAAAGCCAGGAAGGATTCTGGGAGGAACCATGTAACCTCTTTCATGTCTAGTATATACAAACTAGATCCATCCTCTTTCAAATATTCCCCCAGAGGCAATTGGTATTATTCAAAGCTTAACTGTGACTGCAGAATAATAAATTCTATCTGACACAGAGGCAGCCAGATGGGAGCTTTAAAACCACTGTGTGCAATAAGACACTGGTATTTACAGGCATCATATTAAGCAATAAAAGGAGAATGGCTAAAGATCACCTCCTGACATCCTTGCACAGATCGATAAACCTCATGCGCGTTCATCAAGCTCAATGTCAAGTATTAACAAATTCATCTTTTTTTTATCATTTCAGTTGCAGAAATATATTATTGCTAAAGAAAATATTTATCTAACCAAGATTTTCAGGTTTAATAAACAGACTATTATTGATTTAGGTTCTCATTGATTTTAAAGAGCATGTGGGAAGAGTGTGGTTTCCTGGTATCTGTATGACTTGTGTCGGCTTCTTTCCTGACAAATGGCTTTAGTGGGATGAATCATATCCTATAGGTACCAACATATGAAAATGAATTTAATGGACACTTTGCACAGTTTTGGCTGCTTGTATAGAGATAAGTGGGATAATTTGTCAGACACTAATATCTTGCTGAAGATCAAAAATCCTGTATGTGTGCAAGAGATGTTCTTCCATTCAAGTTTGCAGTACAGATATGGGACCTGTTATCCAGAATGCTCGGGACCTGGTATTTTCCGGATAAGGGATCCCATACCTGTACCAGGAAATCTACCACGCCCACTTTTAGTAATGGCAGAGGCTGATGTTCGGGACTGGAAGTTCTAGTTTCACAATGTTACTCTTACTGTTAAAATTATACACAAAATGTTTGGTACAATGGCTCAGCTATTAGGACCAACATCAATGTAGCTATGTTGTGTACACCAACTTTATGTACAGAAGTGTATTACTGAGCCTTTCCACCCTCTTCCTACCATGAACTATTAACATTGGAGACAAACATCACTGATGATGTTTTCTATAGCAACCAATCAGATCTTTGCTTTTGTTTTCTAAATTGTAAGCAAGCATTCACATTTAATTGCTAATTGGTTGCTATGGGCAACATTACCGATGATGTTTGTCACCAATGAATTGTGCAGTCACCCCTGCGTCATGCCTCTAAAAACAACTCAGTGTTATGCCCAGAAATGTCCCTGAAAGGGTAAGTAATCCTTAACAAAATTTAATGTCAAATTGCTCAGGGTGCTTTTCTATGCACTTTTGCAATTACATTTTTTTAGTTTTATAGCTATTTAAGTTTTTATTAAGCCAATACAATGAATTGTGTAACAACAGCACCACCTGCTGGGCAGTTGCTGTAATCGTACAGTCAAAGTCATTCAGAAGGAAACAGAGATGTCTTCTGATGTTGAACTGTTTAGGAAAAAGATGAGTAAGGGCATCTGAGGTTTCTGATCTCTATCCTGAGCAGAGCAACATCAGAACACATCTCTGTTTTCCTTCTAAAGGAACTGTATATCTCTTTGACTGTACATTTACAAGAACTGGCCTGCAAGTGGTGCTGTTGTTTTAATACTCATTATATTGTCAGTTAATAAAAACGAACTAATAGCTCTGAAACTAAAAAAAATGAATAATTAAGGTAAATTGCAAAAGTTCTTAGAAAAGCACCCTGAGCAATTTTAAATTACACATTTTTAAAGTTTACTTATCAATGAAATGTCATATTGCCATATGACCTATGTTTGTTAAAGAAAACATGTTAATCTTCACTATAGAAAACATACTCATTTTGGCCACTGCAGCAGTAGAAAACAAGGAAAGCAAAAAAACTGCTGAAATTCGGAGCCTGACAAATTCTGGATGGGCTAAACTGTCTGTATAACAGACTTGCAGAAATGTTTGCCAGCTATTGGCTACCTGGATTTATTGTCTGCAGAAGTCAAATGGTTAAACAAAGTGTAAAAATAATGTGTTCCTTCAATAAAAAGACCTCAGTTTTTCGAGCTTTATCGTGGTTCAGCTGTCCCAGCTTCCTTCCGGAGAATGAAATCACATGCAGCTTCCTGTAGCGTGCCTTACAGCCAGCAATGTGTGTGTTTGAAAAGGGATTCTATCTTTAGCAATGCTGGAATCCTATTTACTCATTTACTTACTATGGTGATGTATTTAGATTTACGATGCAATTTACTTGATTTTCACTTCTCTATAATTAAAGTCCCATTGTCTTCTTGTGTTTTTGTTTTCTCCCAACATTTATACAGCCTGCATCCCTAGTACAACACCTGCTGCCAGTGAAATCTTCTGGCTAAATCTGTAGCTTCTACATACCCTGTTTTTTCATTTTGGGTCACAAGATGTTGCAAAACTTGACCCCTGATTCCACAAAAATGGCAAAATTGCCCCAATTTCTTCTAGTTCCACCCATGGTCTGATGGTCAGCTTGGGCATGGCCACCTTAAGAAGGAAAGCTAAACACAAGGCGAGCAGAAAAAACAACTTTGATTCTAAAAAAAAAATATATATATATATATAAATGTGAATTTTGTGTCAAAGGAAAACTGCACAACATTATTCAAGACTTAAGATCTTAAAAGTAAAGCTGGCCATACACGCACCGATACTATCGTACGAAACCTCATTTCGTACAATATTCGGTGCGTGTATGGCATGTCGGCGAGTCGACCGATATCGCAGGAGGCTGCTGATATCGGTCAGGTTAGAAAATTTTGATCGGGCGCCATAGAAGGCGCCTGAGCAAAATCTGCCGTCAGGGCTGAATTGGCAGAAGGAGGTAGAAATCCTATTGTTTCTACCTCCTTATCTGCTGTTTCAGCCCTGACTGTGTGTGGCGGATCTGACGATGTTTCGTGCGACCATCGTCAGATCGCCACGTGTATGGAAATATTTATAGTTTTATAGCAAATACGTTTAATTCATCTTCCCGCGAAAAAATACCTATACCTATACTTGTGGAACTATTAATTATTCCCCAAAATTTAGTGGCTTGGTCATTTAGAGTTGTGCTGTGAAAATCCATATATCTTTTCATCTTTCAGAAATCCCCTTCTGCCTTAGTAATTTTCAATCAGGATGCCCCCTGTCGAGCCTGGCATTGTTTCTGGCAGCTGGAGTGGGGAACAGCTGTTCCATCAGTTGTGACACTGGTAATGAGTTTCACATAAGTGCTAAGATCTAATCTGGATAATTGATTAGGGATCTATTATCCCTTATCTGACACATGGCCATCACAGCACTTATCACACAAATAGCAGTTCCTGCATGCTACATAAAAAAGAAAAGACTACTGTAGTGTCCCAGAGATATGATTCCGTTGTACACAGGGATATTTCCAGGAGCACTATTGTCTATATTTTAATGGTGTTTTTCTCTCCTTATATGTGTGTAAACAAGCACTCCAAAAATCTTTAGTTTATTTCAGAGTATATGGCTGCTTTAGCAAGTTTTACATACAGTAGCCCTATGTAGCTATAAAGCCAACCTAGAATATTATCATTTTTAATGAAGGCCGCAATATTATTTGCTTAACATTTATAGTAAAACTTTCTTGTTATAGTGTTTGAATTTAATGGCATTATAGGTATGGGATCCCTTATCCGGAAACCCGTTATCCAGAAAGTTCCGAATTACAGAAAGGCCATCTCCCATAGACTCCCATTATAAGCAAATAATTCTAGTTTTTAAAAATGATTTCCTTTTTCTCTGTAATAATAAAACAGAACATAGTACTCGATCCCAACTAAGATATAATTAATCCTTATTGGAAGCAAAACAATCCTATTGGGTTTATTCAATATTTGAATGATTTTTAGCAGATTTAAGAGGAGATCCAAATTACAGAAAGATCCCTTATCCGAAAACCCCAGGTTCCGAATATTCTGTATAACAGGTCCCATACCTGTGCTCCATTTCATTTATTAACTGTACAGATGTGTACAGTTCAAGTCTAGTTATATTTGAGCTGGTAAAATCAGAAAAAAATAGTAGTTAGTTACAGTTAAAAATAGGTAGTTCCATCCTCTTAATCACTTGTAATATAATTCACCAGACTCTCTATCTGGACCAGAACTTTGATCTCTGTTGGACAGGTACTTGCATTTGGAATGCTAATGCAATGCAACATATTTCTGGCAATGTCATGTGATCCATCGTGTGAACTGCCATCTATAGACTGTAAGCTCCTTTAGGCAGGGCCATCTTTACCACCTGCATTGGTTATTGGTTGTGTTTTGTATGTAATCTGTATGTTCCTTGTATATATATATATTTGTGCAGCTCTGCGGAATATGTTGGTGCTTTACAAATACACGTTATTAATATGGAGTTAATCACATGTCATAAACAAGTTACACAAGACAATACAAGATTCCTGGATTCTTTCCTTGCTCCTCACAAGTGTGAGCACTGTTGTAAGGTCACCCTATCTGGCATTACCTTTATAAGAATATCAGCAGAGGTCTGACCTCTAAATGAAAACAACAAGGAAATGTTAAAGCAGGGCAAAGATTTGTTGAAAACAAAAGAGAAGCAAATAGTCATGTTCTGCCAGCTACTTCCACCGTTTGTACTGTGTAAACAGGATTGTCACAATATTCTATGGGAAATTGAATTTGGGTTTGTTCATCTGGAAAAGTGAAACATTTTTGGGAGTTTTTCTCTTGTGGTTTTTGGAAACCCATCATCTGTTACAAGCCGGATCTCATTTCCATTGCATTTCCATTGCATAGCGCTGTGACAGCGGTTTTAACACTATGGGAAAGGATTAGGGAGATTTTAAAGTGATTTCAAGTGAGCAATACAAGTATCAAGGCTGAAAGTATGAAGGCAGCAGTTCACAGATGGAAAGCAGCAAAAGGGAAGTTAGTTTCCCACTTATGTGAAAGCTTAGCGCTGTGACCAGTCAAACCATTAAAGGGAAACTATACTCCTGAACCTTCCAGGTCTCTATAAAAATATACCACACAAAACAGATCAAATTTAACACACTGTTTTATTGAAAAAATAAATAAATTAAATTATATTTTTCTAATAGCATGTGCCATTGGATAAGCCTTTGGCTTACAGGAGGCAAAGTGCTCACACACAAACACAAATAGTCTATGTTACATCAGCCAATGAAGGGAAAGAGATGGGTCACACGTGAGATCGTAGGTCTCGGGTATTATTTTGGCACCCCCATAGATATACCTTTCCTTCTCTTTTACCGGACTGCCACTAGATTTACAAAAATGGATAACCTAGGCAGGAATTCACTAGAGTGCTCCATTGCGCTCACACTGCACTTTGGGCCTTACCTAACTAAATACAAAAATCTAAGTCACACCTGGGGGCTGATTTACTAAGACACGAATTCCAACCGAATTGGAAAAATTCCGATTGGAAAACGAACATTTTGCGACTTTTTCGTATTTTTTGCGTTTTTTTTCGGCGCCTTTACGACTTTTCGGAAATTATCGCGACTTTTTCGTTACCAATACGATTTGCAAAATCTGGCGATTTTTTCGTAGCGTTAAAACTTGAGCGAAAAGTCACGCCTTTTTCGTAGTGTTAAAACTTAAAAGCGCAAGTTTTAATGCTACGAAAAAATCGCCAGATTTTGCGCAACTTTTGGAATGGCTACGAAAAACTCACGTTTTTTTGCGCAAATCATATTGGTAACGAAAAAGTCGCGACAATTTTCCGGAAAAATCGCAAAATACCGATCATTACGAAAAAAAACGCAATCGGACGCATTCGGCCCATTCGTGGGTTAGTAAATGTGCCCCCTGGTGTAGGGTGTCACTGCCTGCATTTTGTAGGCATGTAGAGAGAAGCAGATCCGCTCTCATATACAGCTCCGAGTAGCTGAACTAACAGGCACAGCTTCAGCCTGAGTGCAGCTACACAGAGCTAAGGTTGCCACCTGGACAGTATTTCACTGGCCTAGCTGGTAAAATACTAACCAAGGCCAGGACTGGTATTACAAATTTATCACTAATATTGCTGCCATTCATTTTGTAACCCCTACTTATTCAGCCCCCAGTCCACCTCTGAACTGCCCCAATCCCCTCACTTCTCTCCCCTTGTTAGGAATTAGGAACTCCTCTGTCCAGCAATACACCTGCAATGTCACTAATCCGCCCCTGTGATGTCACAACTCCGCCCCGTTTCAGACCTTCCCCTTCCACTTAAGTCATTGGCCAGTAAAGGCTTGAAGACAAGGTGGAAAAGCTACATGCGGATATCAGCCCTCAGTAGCCCTGAGTAGCTGCACTCAGAATGAAACTGTTTCTGTCAGTGCAGCCTCATGAAGCTATGGATAACAGCAAATCCACTTCTCTTGGCCTGCCAACAAAAAGCAGGCGGAAAGAAGCAGACCCTGTACCAGGAGTAACTTTGGCCTAAGGGTCGCAAGCTTGTTTCCCAGTTTTTAATAAATGAGCCCTATCATGTTCATTTTTTGTTCAGGAGCTAGTTTGGAATTGAAACCATTAACTGGTTGCTTGGGCCCAACTGATCTAAGCAGTTACGCACTATTTGGAATGACAGGTGGAAAATGAATAACAGAAAGATAATCAACAAAACATAATAAAAATATCAAAAACTAACTTCACAATCTGTGTCCCTAATGGTTGCAAAGCGGGAGGAAAGAAAGCAACCTATGCAGGAATTACCATGAAAAGCACAGTTCTGGTGTTGGTTAATCATAATGTTGTTTGTCAGACATGAGATATGCGTGTCTTCACATTGAGCGAGCCGTATTATTTTCTGCTTAGCAGCTCAACATTATTCAACTGAAGAGTACATTTAACTGGAAAGAACATTTAAGACTTGCGAATGCTGCAAAAGATTAGTAATTGTCATGATCAGATTGTTTTATATTTTTTCTTTTTCTTTTGGCAGGATCTGAGTACTGGAATCGTTCCCAGAATGCAAGAACCAGGCTCCATACCAAGTGCAGGCCCCGGGCCTACTCCTCCCACTGCTAATGGCTACATTCGCAATGCAATCCTGAAGGAGCAAATCATGAGGAGGCAGCAGCAGCAACAGCAGCAGTTGCAGGTTTGAGAGAAATTTATTTATTCTCCTTAATAGCAAAAGAAATCTCTCCTGATAGCAGTTAACATTGAGGAACAGATTGTATTTGGTCAAAAGCTGGATATTATTGCATTACCACAGATCCAGGCCCATATTGATTCCTATGCCAGTGTATAAATACTAAAATAAGCATTATCTGACAGGAAACATATTACCATTCTATCAGATCCTCCCACTTACCTTATAATGCCATCCTGTGTATTTTAAGCTGCCAGTTTACTACAACTCTCAGAATACTCAATAGTTTTTCATTGTAAGAGAATTTCAGGAACTGTAGTTTACCTCTAATTCAGATCAGGTTGGACTTTACACAATAACATCAATTAAATCGATTCCCTAAGGCAAGAGAGTAAGGATGAAAATAAAAGAATTGGGTGAGACTTGTTGCCTAATGTTCTAGCGCAGTAGATCAGTGCAGCTGACCACACAAGGCTGCACTGACCTTCTGTGGATAAGCTATCAAACACGTACGAGATGTTTCTGGAGCAATCTAGTATATGTCACATATCCTCAGTGTCAAATGGAAAGTTACTAAAGTACAAGAAATTGGCTGTGATTGATGCAAGGAAAACACAGCTCTGCCTGTGCACCGCAGTTTTTTACATAGTAGTGAATGATGAATCATTTGGTAAATAACCCACATCTAATACATGTACATGTAAGGAACAGCAATGTTTAAAACAATGTATAAAATATACAATGTATAAAATGATTTGGTGCTAGCATTTCTCAGACTATGATAATGATTAGAAGCCTTATTTAATAACACAAGGGCTAAACCACATCTTTGCTCATAATTTACCAATGCAGGGGCTATGTATCATTTGCACTAGTAAATCATTCATACTGTGAGTTGCAGCAAGTCTTTATCTTTGTCAGTATGGCAGTAACATGCCATTCATTGTCAGTTGCACAATAAGCAAAGGGAACCCTAGAAGTAATACTTTCTCATCTGTGTTCCCCTTACTTTGCACTTTGAGTGGAATTTCACACAGTTCATTAAAATACCCTCCTTTTGAGCTTGTACTACTGATTTTATTTTATGAGTATATATCTTTTTTTCAGTTCCTAAAGGGGCTAGTGGGAATCCAGTACCAAAATTACAATTTGCTGAAGGTTTTAATCCTTTTCTATTGCTAAAAAAAATCATTTGTCAAGTAAAGAATATTTTAATACATGCTGCATCCTCAAATATAGAATATAAGATTGTTGCTATTAGTAGCAATTGCTGTCCACCTACATCCATGAGCATTTCTTGACAGCTAGAAATCTTGTTCCATCAAGTCATTGGATGAATGTAGGTCCAATTATTTATTTCATCTTAATTTCATTTTATTATAGATTAAACACCGGCCAAATATGATGAGTGTGACCAATGAACAACGTGGCACTTTTGTTACCCAGCAGATGAATCAGTTTCAAAGTAAGTCTTGGAGAAACATTCCAGAAAATAAATCTGTATAATATCATTCAACTGCAAAAAATGTACTTTGCTTAATGACATGTATAGTTTTATTTATAAAGTGCCACAAAAATGACATTGCATAGTCTTATAACTGTCTTGTGTAAACTTGTATTGTTTCCTACTGGAGTTAGACTCCTTCATTGTAGATAACACAGCATGGTGGAATGGCTTATTAGACCAGAATAGTCCTCTGTTGTTCAGACTAATTACTGAACATTAAGCTGCAGGGACAAAATACTGATAGGTTTTAATTGCGTACAGTCCTTATTGGTCTTAGTTCTTTACTGAAATCTACATTTTGCTACAACTTATAACTTTTAGTACAATTATTTGATCAAAATATCCATTCATTGATGGATGTATAGAGGAATTAAATGCACTAAAAGAAAGTAGATGTATTAATGCACATTCATTTTTCAATTCCCCCTCTTCTTGTGTATCTTATAGGGAATAATGTAACAGCTACTTTTTAAATGATAAAGACTTAAGAAATCATTATGGAGTTACATGATTTTATAACACAAAAGTCGTGCGGACGCCTGAAAAATTCGGCGAAAATACGCTCCGAGCGTTCATGCTTTTGTAAATGTGCCCCTAAGTGTGGGTATCATGTATGTTACATACAGTATATATATATATATATAAAAGTAAATTTCAATGCAATTTTACTAAGCACCATGGCTTTTGTGTATGTTATACACAAAAGATAAATAGTAATGGATTAGCTGTTCTACAATGGTCGAGTTTTTAATACTTACTTATTTATCTTCTATAGCTATTCCACAACCTCTCCGCACTGACTGTGTCCAGCCAATGTCAACACCTGCCCAAAACCATCGCATGATTGCATCACCCCAAGGGCTCATTCAAACCAGTATGGGCTCTGGAATCGCCCAAACAGCTATTAACCAGAACAGTGGACCTATGGTTATAATGCCTCACAACACTGGAAAACAACAAGGAATATTCCCAGGATCATCAGAATTCAACATTCTTCTTCGGCAGAACCAGAACACCATGAACATAAATTCTGGGTGCCAGACAGTCCATAACCAATCCACAATACGACCTGGAATGACCTTGTCTGGATATACAACCAGCTCTTTAACAAATCATGCTGCAGCACAGCAACACTTGCAGCAGTCCAGCATATCCAGAATCCCCAATGTGTATGCTAACTCCTCTTCTCAGCTGTGGACGCAAGCTGGAGTTTCTAGACTGTCAGGCCAAAATCAAATGGACCCCAGTGTGCAACAATTCCCTAACAACCCACTCTTTTCCAAACAAAGTATCAGACCAAACATGGCAAGCCAGCAATTTCCTCACCAAGCTGTGGTTCCTCCAAACCAAATAGCTCCTGGGGTCCAGATACGTCAAATGCAAAAACTTGGCCTAGCCCACTCAAATCAAGTAGGGTCTATTAACAATCCTAACCTAGGGAACAGTCTATCAAGGGGGCCGATATCAGCTATCAATGCCATGAAAGCTATGCCCCAAGGTGTACCTGCATTCAACCAAATAAATCCTGGTCAGCTAGGCCCACCTGCTTATGGACCTTCATCAGTCCAGGCACCAGAATCCTTTGATCGAGTGAGTTCTGGTCCAGATATGCACCAGTATGACTTTGTTCAGACGCAAAATAGCTCTATGTTGTCTGCTAACTGTAATGAAGCTGACTTTATTGATTGCCTAATGAAAGGTGGAAGTAGCAGCAATGCAGATGAAGACTGGCTACACAACTTAACAATACTGGATGATATTTTGGGGCAACACAATCAAAATCCTGGACCTGTCTAGTGCACAGCAAAACAAGCATATCAGAAGAACAGCCATCCCACTTGAAATCAACAAATCTTTTAATACAAAGATTAACCGGGTGGCTAATATCGGCTGTTCTTTTTTTTCTGAAAAATGTAAATATTTAAATATTTTATAAATTATGTTTTCCAACAGTATATAGAAGTATTGATACTTCTGTGAGTGGCTGTATATAAACTTATTGCATAATGTTTTGTTACATTATAGGGTTTTCATTTATAATACCTTGTTTTAATATGCAAATATTATTGTTAGTTTTGGTAATACTGTGTATTACAGCCTGAAATAATTGTTATGTTTTTTGACATAACACGCATAAAGTAAGAGGTGTTGAGCAAACTAATGGAACCTATGTATCCCCACCCAGCATTTAGTTACACTGGAACGCTAATATGGAATCAAGTAGTCAACCATTTTGGCCTTGCATTATTTAGATCCTTGTTTTGAAGGCGTCTTTCACCCTAAATGCGCACTAACCTTAAAAATGTTCTTTAACTGTGCCTAATACAGAGGAATTCATATTTTACACATATAGATTTATATTATTTTTTAATATAGGTTGTCCATTCTTAAAGGAGTTGTTTACCTTCTGAGACAATTTGCAATTATGGGAGGTTTTTTAATTACTTCATTTTTTTGTTTAGCAGCTTTCCAGTTTGGAATTTCAGCAGCAGGGTCCAAATTACCTTAGCAACGAGCAACCAGGAAGTGGTTTGAATGAGAGATTTATGAATAGAAGAGGGACTGAATATAAAGATAAATAATAAAAGTAACAATAACATTGTAGAGTCACAGAGTAATAGCGTTGTAACTGCTAATATCAGCGATCCTCATTGTAAAGCTGGAAAGAGTCACAAGAAGGCAAATAATTAAAAAAAAAACCTCAATTATAAAAAAATAATTTATAAAAAAAAAACAATTGAAAAATTGCTAAGAATTGGCTATTCTATAACATACTAAAAGTTATAGTACCCATTTTGCCTGCCTTCTGCTATTATTTTGGGTCTGTAGCTGATTATGCCAACTATTATGGTAACATAATAAAAGGTGCAAAGTTTGCTACTGGTCTAGTAACCCCTAGCGACCAATAAAGCAATCTTATCAACACTATTCTATAAGCTGGGCGAGAAAAGACTTCAATAGGAATACTATTCATACTATACCCTGCTTAGACAACTATAAAGGGAAAAGAAAATAAAGTTTAGTGTGCCTTTACAGTGTTTAGAGCCTATTCAGCTCACTCACCCCTGCTACTGGTGTCTGCATGTTTGTTTGCATTACCTAATGAAAGGCATTGAATAAGGGAGTGAGCTGCCTTAGTCACTAGAACAAGAGACACAAATGCATGGCTTATGAGTTAGATGGTTGTCCAGTCACAGTATCAGCCCTGATGTACCTCTTGATAGGATGCACTCAATACATGGAAATGATATGCCAAGTAAGAGTCCCTTACACTAACGATACAACATAATTGGCCATACTCCTTGTCAGCTAGTACAATGTGTCCTTGGGACTATGTCTAAAATTCATTTGATGAAAGGAAAAACAACCAGTTAGTGCACATGTAAAACCAAATGGCAAAACTTTTATTGGTTTGCACACCTTTGTATATATTTGTAGTATACAGGTGACTTGTTCCTGATTTTTAGGCTTTTTCACAACTACATTTTACTGTGGGGGGCGGGGTTGGGGTGCAGTTTGTTGGAAGGAAAAAGCCTAGGCAAGAATTTTGTCAATTTTCTGTCAGATAATATTGTCCAATGTATATTTAAGAGTCTGTTTATTAAAAACAAATTCCATTGTACTGTAAACTTCAAATGTTCATATTTTGTGTAATCATATTTTAATAGTTGCACCATATTTCTGTAATACATTTGTAATATAATGTCAGCATCAAGCACAGAATCAATGATGTTTTCCTCATACCATAATAAAGAGCCAGGGAAAAATGGACGTCTTTTTTTTCTTTTCATCAGTCAGCGTTTTCTCTTATTCTCCTAATTCTGCCATAATGCCTGCCTTCTCTTCACAAGTCTTCATGGCTAAGAATGGGTAGAAAATGAGAGGAGTTATATATGAGTGTTTTAAAGTCTAATTACCCAAAATAAAAATATATCTACTAGAGAATTTTCTATTTTCCTCTTTGAAAAATACGCATTAGAATATTTACTACCTTTACTACTAACATTTTAAATACTAGTTGTTCATCATTAAGTGAGTATCTCTCACATCTTGGAAAATAACTGGAGGCTACCATACTGAATAAACCCTAAGGTTCTCTTACCTGACAGCACTTTGGCTGGGTGCCACAAGCAAGGACTGCCCACTTTCCTTACAGCAGAATTAGTGTACCTTATGGCACAAGTGTGCTCTTCCTCTTTCATAATATTTGTCCTAGAGTCTTATCTGCAAAACTAATAGTATATCTACAAGCCGGAAACCTCAGTGTTCTGACCTCCGACTAGCATTTTAGGCAATGTAGTGTGGCTACAAGCCAAGCTCCTAGACAGATCAGTCCCTATCATTTTGAGGGATCATGTCTGTTTTAGGGTCAAGAGCATGACTATAGGGGTAAGTGTCGGACTGGCCCACAGGAAAACCAGGAAAACTCCCGGTTGGCCAAGGTGTCAGTGAGGCCTCCTGCTTCTAGCCATGTAGGGGTAGCAGAACTTGCAACTGCTTTGGGCCTCAGTTGGTATGAACAGTTTCAATATAAGTTTATGAATGCCTTTAGGGGGCCTGAAATGGTGCTTCTGTGGGGCCCAGTAACATCTAGTTACATCACTGGTAAGGGACAAGGGTTTATAACACAATGGAATGAAAGAAGGGCGAGGGTACTATTAGAGGAGAGTAAAATGTAAAGTAAAACACAGGTACCATATATATGTGGCACTTGGCTGTTCCATAATTGCTGATGATGTGGATTCTACCCTCAGAATTGTTACTAAAAAGTGGAAACAAACCTATAAAACTAACGTATTCAAAACAGACAAAGCAGAAAACAACAGTTTAAAAAGCTCTGTGAAGGTTTTCATTCATCCAGGAGATAGTAATAGCCAAGCTCCAAGGAAGATCAGTTCCTATCATTGTGAGGGATCATGTCTGTTTTAGGGACAAGGGCATGACTATAGGGGTAAGTGTCGGACTGGCCCACAGGAAAACCAGGAAAACTCCCGGTTGGCCAAGGTGTCAGTGAGGCCTCCTGCTTCTAGCCATTTGGCCTAATTCATGGTCATTACTTATTTTTCCATAGCATATAAATATATAGAAGAATAGATTATAGTATGTAAAGATAAAAAAACTAGGAAAATATAGAAACTGAGTAAGAAGTGGATGTAGAATAGTTTGGAGAGTGGGCCCATGGTCTAAGGTTTTCTCATGGGCCCCTGGCATCACAGTCCGACACTGATAGGGGTAGCAGAACATTCTAAAACTAACGTCTTCAAAATAGACAGTAAAAAACAAAAGTTTGAAAGCTCTGTGAAGGTTTTCATTCATCCAGGAGATAATAATACCCAATATTTGCATAGCGAGCTGAGGAAAATGTTTCACCTCTCATCCAAACAGCTTCTTCACATGCTGCCTTTCAGTTACATTAATGTTAGGCATTGTAAGGTATATTCAGCTTCCACCAACTGGCTGTTTCCAAGACCAACTGTCAATTACCACTATTAAATGAGATTATGTTTCAGCAGTGCCTAGTATATTATTAAAAGCCACTTGTAAATTCCACTTGACCTACAAGAAAACCACTCTCATGAAATAAAACCATAAAGAGAGAACATGCACAATATACTATAATGCACATGCTAATATCATAGAAATTCTGAACCTAACTATTAAGTAAAATCAGTTTGTGTAGGTACTGTATATATATTTGCTTTGTGGTAGAGTTCTGTTACAGTTGTGTCTCATACCAATGAGAATTATGATGGTATATGATGGTATAAGATTAAAACTGAATAAAGTAGCACCCAATAATCATCTACTCCAGACAAATGACAAGACAACGTATCATTAAATATGTAAACCAACAAAAACTGTAAATGTATTCCTGGAAATGAGGGAGAGCGAGAGGCTGAAGAGCAATCTGAGTGCACTGTTGATGTTATGTTTATATACTATGAATATATAGATAGTATATAATGTTTGAAATGAAATAACCTAGTAAGGCCATTTATTTAAAAAGATTTTAAAATACTATGTAGGCTATATATTAAACATGCATTTTTAAAGACAAATTGGATTTTAAGTTTGTGTGACATCAGAGTAAACAGAGCAGGCAGTAGGGTTTGTGGCCTAACCAGTAAATCACCAGCCAATCCAGTGCCAGTATTATATATTGTCCTCAGTCCACCCCATACTCACCTAGCTACAGCCTTGAAAAATGCCATTCCCTGCTCCCATGACATCCAGCTCCCACCACCCCATCCCCTTCACATACCAGCTAGGGAAGGTGGTAACCCTGTAAAGCACTTTTTGGCCTGCAAGACAAGATAAAGTACATAGCCCACTGTATCACAGCTGTAGCTCCCCAACAATAACACATTTAAACTCCAATAAAGAGAATACAGAATCTTCAAATTGCATCATTTGGTGACCTTTGGTTTTACCATGCTAGCATTGCAGATAATTCCTAAATTCCCCAAAAGACACAACTGCGTTCTCAAAATGGGCACAGTGTCCTCCAGCACTGGAGCTGTTAAGCTGCTCGTTTTATAATGAAACTATTAATATAGCGTATCAGGTACCCCATGCTACTTTTGCACCTGCACAGCACTTCTGCCTTTTAACCTCTGGGGTTATACATTTGGCAAGGCTATAAAAGCAGCATTTCAACATTCCATTGTAGAAAAAAATTGGTAATACTGTATTTAAACCAATACAAAGCTTGTTTGTTAATATCCATATAATAAGATTAAGGTCATGGATATTTTAGGTATACAAGATTCTTTTTTTCTGACGTTCAGTGGGAATCCAAGCTGTATAATTTTATTAAGTGCGGTGCAAACATCAAATGAACAGTGAGAATAGGCTAAGAAGTTGCTGGCAATAGAGAAGAGCTTTTAATGTTTCGCTTATTGTTGGCTGAATGATTGGTGTATGCAGTGCAAGCAAAGCTTTAGCTGCCCTGGAAGTGTTGGACTGGAACAAGTATACAAAAAGTTTTATAGAACATAATGGGATTAAGAAAGAGCTGAAATGAATTAAGGTTTCTCTAAAAACAGCACAACATGCTCTCACATACAGAAACATATATGTACATGTGCAAAGCATATACATGGTGCAGTTAAATATAGACAAGAAGGAAGTTGAAGTTAGTTCTCTTATTGGCTACAAATCTAAGCCATAGGTAGCTAGCCTGGGACCCTTAACCAGTAGCAAATAGAGGGATTTCTTCAATAACAGCATGGCAACCAAGTACAAGACTTTTATAATCTTAATGGAAATTGCTCAGAACATTCGTAATTGCAAATCTGTCAATGCCCATTATTTTGTCTCCCCCCCCCCAACCGACCTACTACTTACTTAATCTACCTCCTCTTCAATACTAACACTGCTGCCAGACTAATTCTTTCATTGTGCTTACTGTATGCTCATTACTATCGACAGCCAGAGACCTAATGAAGGAAGTTTATTAGCCTTTTAACACATTCCCTTATGTACAACCCTTAAAAGAACACCTATACAATATGCAATACTAGCTCCCAATGTCAGAAACATGAGTCAAGTGTTTAATTTATATCTTCTTCTTGAGAAGATAAACAGATCTGTCCCCGAGCTGAGTAGAAGAAATAATAAACACAATCTGTATAAAGAACAGATTATTTCTTACAGGAAGTTATAACACTATGTTTTGAAGGACATTTGGACTTTTTATTTTGCACTCCTCAAATCACTTAAAAATATTAATTCAGTTTTGAGGACCCAACAAGGGTAAATTTAATAGCTGCTGTATTGTAGCATATTGAGTATGATTTGAGGAGTACAGCAACAATTTAGAGGACAATGTACAGTAAGACCTGAATACTCTTTATGCAAATTCTACCGTATCGCTTCTCAATTCTACTCTGTCTACCCCACATTTATACTCTTTTCACTCTATTTTTACCCAATAAAAGGCTCTCTGTCTAAAGCAAACATTCTCTTTTTTTCTCTTTATATTCCACCATTTTGACCTTTTTCTATCCCACCACTTGCTCTCTCTCACTCTAGTCTCCACACACACTCTTCCCATCATCCTTCTCTTGAACCTCTCTATAGTCATTTACTCTCTCGCACTGTCTACTCTGTCTTCCCCAACCTCTCTGTTTAATCCACCCTCATTCTCTTTCTTTTTCCTTTATTTAACACCCACAATAACTTTTCCCTTTCTCTTTTAAATTTTCCCACAAGCTTGCCACTTTCTTGTGTTGGTCTAGTTCCATCCTCTCTTTTACATTTTCAGTTCCCTCCTTGCATTACTCCATACCTTAGTCATACTCTTTTCTTTCTTCCTCCTCTCTCCACTTTGATTCTGACATTCCCCACTCCCTGAATGGTTTCCTTGCCCCCCTCCACTATTATTCCTCCATTAGTACGTTTCTTACTTCTATAATTTTTTTAAGCTCTTCCTTTAACACCCCACTTCTTACTCTTTCCATTGTGCATAACCCCAAATAACTAGGTAGAACATTGTGCAAGGTACACTAATAAGACAATTTTAGCTGAAAATATTCTATTAATAGATAAACACAATGCATGCTCCCCCCGTCCCATATGTGAGTGGAAACACTCTACATTTGGTATTCTCTATCCCATAGAATAGCTCAAACAGCTTTCCCGTACCTACTTACTGAAGAATGTACCTCGCTGCTAAATACCCTGCCTCCAATAAACTTTATAGACAGACACAGAGCAGTAAACCATATAAATATATCATTACACACAGATTTTACCAGTCTAGTGCAGCCCAGAAATCTCCTTACAAATATGCGAGGATCCTCCTGCTCTCTCCGAAGAGGGATCCTGCTCAGCCTCAATTAAGCTCTCTAGCATGGCTGCCTGTTAAGCAAAGGATAGCTTACAAAATCCTTCTGCTGACATTCAAAGCCCTTCACTCCTCTGCTCCTCACTACATTTCTTCATTGGTCTCCCTGCACGTTCCTGGTCGTCTCCTCCGCTCCTCTCAGAGCCTCCGTCTTTTTACACCATCCACACCCATTGCGCTCTCTCGTCTTAAACCTTTCTATCTCGCTGCTCCTTACCTCTGGAACTCTATCCCTGAATCCCTCCGTAGGGAAAACTCACCCACTCTCTTTAAGAAAAAGCTCAGCTGTTACCTTCTGGAGCACTAAAACATTATTTTGCCCAGTCCTGTGCTTAAGGGCAAATGCCCATACCTGGTGCACTCTTACCTTCCAGTTTGTGCCTGTATGTTACCCAACCACTTAGATTGTAAGCTCTACGGGGCAGGGACCTCCTTCCTACTGTGTCTCATACCACATGGCACTTTTATATATATATACATATATGTATTTATTGTATTTATTTATTATATCACTTGTCCTCCCTGTGTGTAATTTTGTATTCTGTAAGACTGTACAGCGCTGCGTACCCTTGTGGCGCTTTATAAATAAAGTTATACATACATATGGCAACCCATTGTGTAGTTTATTCCTGGCTCTGTACTACCTAAACACAACCTCAGGGACAACAATCATAAGACTGTTATATAGTGAATAGTGAATTATTTAGTATGATTGCTATTGTCTCTTTACAAAGCACCAGCCATTTTCTATACTGCTGTAAACCAGCAGGGACATATCTGTGACATAAAAACCTGCTCAAATGGAACAGAGGGTCTGCCTCACAAGAGCTTAGATTTTAGCTTTTGGGTTATTTAAACACATAAATTGATTCTCCAGGCTTCTCACATTTTCAGTTTTATTAGGATCCTCTACTGTCATTTATTGTTTAGTTTAATCTGTTATTGTACAGCTCTACAGAATATGTTGGTGCCTTAGAAAACAAGGATGATAATAAAACAGCCTCACTACCAAATAAAAACTATAAAAGGAAAATTCAGTCTGTCCTAAATGCTTTGCCATCCTTGTCACACAGCAGCCCTGTTCTGCACTCCAAACATTTATCGCTTGTATAAAAATAGAATCCCTCACTGCTTTTCCTCTCTAATTTGCATTGAAAAGCTGATTTGGAATTTCTAATAGGAACATTTGCATTTGTATTTGCGTCTTACACCAGACTGTTTTGGGACATTCGGCTGAGAGATCTTCAAGGCAGGTCATTTCTGTAATATAGATGGCAAAGCAGCCTCACAATTACAAGAGACTTTTTGCTTGTGATTGACTCCACGGCTTGAGTATTTCTAGATTTGTTTGAAATAGTCAGATCCAAATGACAGCTCATACAGTAGGCATTTAAATGGCTTAAAGTGAAGTAATCCAGAAAAATTGTTGTTTTACTATAAAAGGGTATATTGTTAAATAAAGAATTGTACTTTCAACCATCACCCATTTTTTGTATAGGAACTCTTAATGATTTTGTTTTTGTTATTATTTTTCTTTATCAATTATCATCACTTTATATATTTTAACCTTATACACTCGCAATGCTGCAATCCTCTTTCTTTCAGGCCTATGGCACACCAGTCATTTTATCCACCATGTTTTTCACTCTCTATAAATATGGCATTTAAACACCCAAATAATAGACCATCCATGTCAGTGGCAACGCCAGCACAATAGATTTGTAATGTTTTTTTGTTTTTAATCGCAATGAAAAATAACCAGTGAAAATGTTTTTACATAATTCCCACTGATAACACTGGGGGTTTTAGCAGACAATATCAGGGATTTTGCGGTTGCATTTTCAGGTGGATATTATTAAGATAATACAGCAAACAGTAGGAGTAGGAAGCACAGGTGTCATCTACATTTTAAATTTAAAATGCACCCCCAAACTTTAATTCAAAAGTGCGACTGAGGCTTTTGTTTCTTGTTTACTCCTAGTCTGTGTGACTGCACAGAACAAACAAAGATTATAATAATTAATTATGGATCAATAGAATAGAATCATCAAAGCCAGTGGTTAACTTTAGAGGAAGCAGATCCCAGTGGGCTCGGGTCTGCTTCCTCTATATAGGGAGCACACAGGAGCAATTGCAGATGACCAATAATAAGGGCTGGTCACCTGGCCAGTATTTTGCTGGCCTAGCAGGTAAAACACTAGCCAGGGCCAGTATTTACCAGAAATATAGTTGCCCCTCAGTTGCCAGCCCACTTAGCCTGATCTGCCCTAATTTTGCCTCTTTTATCTGTACTTAAAGGAACAGTAACACCAAAAAATGAAAGTGTATAAAAATAATTAATATCTTATGTACTATTGCCCTGCACTGGTAAAAGTTGTGTGTTTGCTTCATAAACACTACTACAGTTTATATAAATACCCTGCTGTGTAGCCATGGGGGCAGCCATTTAAATTGAAAAAAGGAGAAAAGGCACAGGTTACTAAGCAGATAACAGATAAGTAGCATAGATTCCCATTGTATTCTACACAGTTATCTGTTATCTTCTTATGTAACCTGTGCCTTTTCTCCTTTTTTCAATTTAAATGGCTGCCCCCATGGCTACACAACAGCTATTTCTATTAACTACAGTAGTCTTTCTGAAGCAAACACACAACTTTTACCAGTGCAGGGCAACAGTACATTATATTTTAAAACATTTTTATTTTTTAGTGTTACTGTTCCTTTAATCATAGCAGGCCCTCTCATGACATAATACCAACCAAAAAACATTTACAGTGTGGCTAAAATATATGGCGATTTGCAACTGAGTATTGCACTATGCACACTGCACTGCTTTCAAGGGCCACTTTCAGGTTACTGGTTGTCTAAGGGCAATGACACACGGTGCTATTTATCGCCCATGTTCTGTTGCGGCTACAAAGTGTCAGAAAATTCCCTGCCATTGGCAATGCTAAGAACTGTCTCTGCTAAAACATTCAAATTGCGTAATAAAAAATGTATTATGAAGGCCTTTCCCAATATTGTCTATGGCAGGGTATTTTCTGGCTTTTAGTAGCTGTGACAAAACGCAGGCTACAAATAGCACCATGTGTCATTGCCCTAAAGGAGGCTAATCTTACCTAATGTATCTGTACCCTTATGCACAGCTGTACTGAAAACGTTGGGGCTTTATAAATAAATGCAATAATAGTAACCAATAGCCAGTGAATCTCTATGGAAAATGTTGAAGCTTTATAAATTAAATATAAAAGTGATATTTATAGTAGAGTGATCTGTGGCTCCGCGTGCCAGGAATTAAGTGGAAAAGTGACATATTTATACAGCTGTTTTGAATTCTTTAAATTGCTCACATATCATTGCCTATGTTGTAATGGAGGGAAGCAGAAATTGTGTGACAGATCAAATCTAGATTGTGAGAGCAAACTCCTAATTAGCTGTTGAAGAAAATTAGAGCTCAGTAGATTAGGAGGAGGGGAAAATACACTATAAGGGGAGAATTATTTATTAGTACTATTAAAAGGCAGACATTACCCTACAGCAATGAGCATGATTTGCTGTTCTTAGTGTAGAAGACGTTCATCAGATGTTTTTCAGAGAGAGGCAAAAAAGGTTTTATTAGCCTTTCCCTGCACAAAAGAGCCTTGGGAAAGAAGAACACAGACTGTGAGCCTTTAACTAAACTACATTTTTTGTTTTAATTCATGAATAAAAATCTTAATCTTCCATTATTATTATAAGCTCTAAAGATGACTGAATCTAAGGGAAACTATATTTTCAGCTGTATTGCACTGAAGTGGCTATTTCACTATTTAGCAATGACTGGAAGTTTCGAAGAGTTGGAATTTTCTAAAGGGAACAACTCTAGTGTAAGAGGCAGGGAGGGCAGTGCCTTGATCATGGTAATAATAACAACTATGACTGATAAACTGTCCAATAGCTTCCAGCTGTTCCAGTAAGCACAGGCTCCACTCTAACTCTTCTATGCCAAATTTTGCTCCAGTAAAACTTGCCTTCCACTAACCCTTTGGTCAGTTGCTCCTGTAAACTTGGGATTCTGTTGTAAGCACCTCTAGTAGTGAATTGGTTCTAACTCTCCTTCACTCAAGTACTTCAGTAAAGCATGTGCTAAAACTTTTTTTAATTTTAAAATTTGAATAAACTTGTTTCCACGAATGTCTTTGCTAAAAAATCTGAACTGAAAAAGTCACAGAAAAGTCCAAAACTGCAAACTTTTTAAATTATCGAACCAAAACCTCTACTTTTTCGAATTGTTGCACAGAAAACTAGCATCAAAAATCCGAAAACCTCTCGAAGCAAAGAAAAATCCTTTAGGGAAGGAACACCTGCCATTGACTTCTACATGATCTTGCCAAGTTTTAGCTGGCAAATTGTCGGATTCGGATTTTTAGCTGTTTTGACGCTGTGACATGCTGACTGCCTGTACACATAATTTTGGGGGAATTAGCAAAGGTAGGCAGGCATGCAGAGGATCTGGAGCATAAGAGACAGGGACACGACTTCTTCAAGCAAAACACAAGTTTATTTATGGCCAATTAGTCCCAACATCAACATAAGTCAGTTCACAAACAGTTCAGGGTTAGGATTTGTCCCTTCTTCAGGGCTCTCACCTTCCAGGGTTACTTCCACACTCTGGAACCTTTACTGGGTTTCTCACTGTCCCCAGTGACTTTCACACGTGCACAGTGACTCACACTCGCGAACACTCAGGCTTCACCTTAAGCCTTGCTGACTCCTCTCAGCACTCATCCGCCTGGTCACAACTCCCTCTGCTCCTCGCAGTGGCAGGAGGAACCCCCAGCTCCTCTGGGAGTTTCTAACACAGGCAGGCAGCCTTCCTGCCCTGTGCCCCACTCTGAGAGTGACCTTCTGAGTCAAGAATCAACCTCCAACTCAACCCCCTGTGTAATCACACAGCCCTTTTATTTGCTACTCACCTGCAGCCTAATCAGGCAGCTCCCTACAGCTGGCCAACTGAAAATACTAAGTGGAGTATGGAATGGAGGGTCTTTCCTGCTCTCCCTCCATTCACTCCAGGGACCTATTCATTTGGCTTTTCCTAAGCCAGTAACATAAACACAGCATTATCTGCTGCAAAACCAGGCATTTTACCTGGTGCTACTTGTATCCCACCTTTATCCTTTCATCGCTCACAACGCATAGCTAATCTCTAAAAAGTCACAACTTTTTTCTGCAAATTTTTCGAATTTTGGTGCTACAAAATAAAAAATAAAATATCATTAAAAAAAAAATCTGAATGTTAGTAAATGGCCCCCTAGTTGTATACTTCTTTATGGGACAAGAAAATGGAATGTGTAATTGAGATGAGGGAGTATAAGGCAGATATGGGCACAATTAAGTTATTAAAATAGAAGGTGCCTTTAGTTCTAGTGAATAAAAGTCCATATTGTTCTTCCTAAACAAAACACATACAACAAAAATAACAGCACAGATAAACAGGTAGTTGTGTAAAATCATTCTGACCTCGTTAATCAATAAAATGATTATTTATTTCCACAATTAGAATTAAATATGTCACCATAAAGATTTTAATGCTTAAGAATAGTCCGGGTTTCCAGTCCAATCCTTAACACAGAATTTTTAACACTTTTCTCCTTATGCAAATGCCAGTCCCATTTATAGTCGAGTTTCTGCTTTACAGTTCGTGTGCAGATTAACTAGTCATGTGATAATTTGCCTCTTCAGAAAAATATCATTTCAAATTGCAAAGTGCTGTCAGCATTTAATTCTCATTGCAGATGCATGAAAAGCCATTTTCGTTACTGAGGTGTCTGCTTAATTTGTATTCAGCAGTAATTCTGTCTGCCGCAGGCACTAAGTGAAGTTGGTATAGGTACTAATAAGAGTCTAGTGTTAATGAAATTGTCAAGAATTATCCACAGCAGTTTAAAGGAAATCTTGACTTAATTGGAGCATTTATTGGCTATGCAGTACCCTTATATAAACGCAGAAATGTCATAACCACAGTTTTTTACTCTACTTAGAAGAGATTTTAGGTTTGTACTAAAAATATGTTGTTTTTCTGCTGCAGTCATTTCTGTTCATAGCTGCTAAAGCTGTATTTCATGCACTATTTCCCCACCTCACAAAAAGAAGGACAGTAAAATACATGCTATTGCTAAATAATATTAGCTAAATGACTGTACATAGAATAGACTGTTGTTACAATAACTGGCATAAAAGCTGGCCATACATGCACCGATATTATCGTATGAAACAAGGTTTTGTGCAATATTCTGTGGATGTATGGTGGATTGATGATACAACCAATATCGCAAAAGCCTTGGATATCAGTCGTCCTGTCGATCAGACGGGACAAAAGATTTTGATTGGGCGTTGATGAAGCACCCGAGCAAAAGCATGCATTTAGGGCCGAATCATCAGATGGGGGTAGAATGCCTAGTTTCTACCTCCATAACTGACGATTCAGCCCTGAACATCAGTGGAGGGTACAAACCAATGGTCGCAGGAAAGATTGTGATGTGTATGGCCATCTTAAGAATGGCAAGCTACCCAAAGTAAATATAGTTTTCCAACACTTTTCCCTAAATTTCAAGGGCCAGCGGCTGCATAAAAATGCAGAAAATCCTCCAATGAGAATCCCAGCTGATGTGTTTAAATCTGGCTCCCTGTTCTTTGTGCCTGCAATTGGAGTTGGGAGCATTAAAGGAGAAGGAAAGTCAAAATCTATTAAGCACACTACTAAATAGTACTACTATTGCTGTGTAAAAATGCTATATTTCTGGCTTGCCTAATGAAAGATTTACAGAGATACACATACTAGAGCCTACATACTTGTTTCAGTGAACGGCGTTGCCATCTTGTCCAGCGTGTCTGTATGGGCTGAAAAGCACAAGCCAGCCCCCCCTCCGATCCCCGCTCCTGCCACAAAGCCTCCGCTGCTCCCCGCTCCTGCCACAAACCCCCTCAAGCTCCCCGCTCCTGCCACAAACCCTCCGCCGCTCGCCACACCTGCCCCCCTGCTCCCCCCACCTGCTTGTCACAGAGTTCTCCGACGCTGCGTCGCCATGGCAACCGGACGCTCCTGCTGTGTGTGCATGCGCCTCCTGCAGTAACAAGTCGTCAAGTCTTGAAGGAGCGATGCATTATTGGAATCTTCTCTACACTTTTTCCCCGTTTTTTTTCTCCTGTTTGGCTTCTGATCTTCTGAACGGGTGAAGTATGGGGAGACTTAAGGGCACTATTGAGACAACTGAAGGTATGCCTGCAGCTTGAGATTAACTCTTTATTAGCCTTTCCTTCTCCTTTAAGCACAGTTTCCCAGCAATGAGCAAGTCTGTCCTTTATCCAATGTCTGATTCCAGTGTCATAAAATGAGGAAGAAAATGACATAATTATCTCTATATGTAAAATAACAGCAAGATGGCTGACATAGTTCAAGGAATCAGCATTCTCTTATAATGAGATTTTTGGTCAGTAGAATGCTCAGTGGTGAATCTCCTTGCATCTATAATTACATTTCTTGCCAACTTCTACGGCAAAACTAGGGGGCGCAGTGGGACAGCATCATGATTGGGTTAACAACCCCTTTAAAATTGCTCAATAAATTGAAAGTGCCTAAACACATGTATAATATCAGTTAGCAGATGATAAATTGCTTTGAACATTTGAGCACTGTATGACTTAAGCTGCCCATACAAATTACAATTCTGATCCTGCAACCATTGGTCGTAGGAAAGATCATCCTACCATCCACTAATGTTCAGGGCTGAATCATTAAATATGAAGGTAGAATTCTAGCTCTGTCTGACGATTCAGCCCTAAACGCAGCTTTTGCTCAGGCGCATCAAAATCTTTTGTCCTGCCCAACGAGACGAGTGATATACAAGGCTTTTGTGATATCGTTCGTCTCACCAATCCACCATACACGCACCGAATATCGTACGAAACCTGGTTTCAGATGATAATATCGGTGCGTGTATGCCCAGCTTTATATAAAGAGAACAATGCAGGTATATAACTGCCATCTTTATCAGTTTAAGCAGGTCCAAACTAGCCTACCAGATTACCAAACACTCTCCCAGTCCAGTCCATTTTCTAAAACATAAGGTATATTTTTCCAAACCTATCCTGTGTGTAGAAATGGTGGTAAAGGGCGGGGGGGGGGGGGAATAGTAGGGTGGAGAGAGGTGGGCCTTCACTCATGTCCTCTGGTCGGCCCTGGATGTGCCCGTCCAACACTGGTTTGTGGCATGCACAACAGTACAAAAAGCAATTTGTTGTTCCATACTGTATATATAGGTATGGTGTGCTGCCTGCCCCATGTATACCAAATGCAAAAATCAGGAAGGGCACATTTCAGTGTTCCCTTTTAATTCTATTTATAAAAATTAGTTTGAAAAAAATATAAACTAGAAGCCTTTTATCCAGAGGGCTTGATAACAAGTTAATGTATATTGCAAGCTGAATGTATAAAATGCAGACATCACAGTCGCAAACCCCTGTGGCAGCATCAATTGTATAGCAGGGACAGCAAATGAACTGGGGGACGAACAAGCCTAAAATACACCATATTTTAATTAAGACGATTACTTTGAGAACTAATCACCTTAGATTAAATATTGCCTTTATACAGTTTAAGGCTACAATTAACAGATGGCTTCTGATCATTACGGAGAGCAGAGTTATAGTGCCCTGTTTTAAACACATTGCATTAGGAGGCTTGTAATTATATTTGATTAAGAAAAAAATAGTATCTTTAAATCCTATCATTCAGAAGAACAATAAGAGGGGAAAAGTCTTATTCCATTGGCAAATTAGGAAAGCATAGAGTTTAAAAATTAGTGAAATGGTTGCTCATAATTACCCATTTAATTTACTGAACAAGGGTTGCATAACTGTTATAATTACAGGGTCATGAGAGCAACTCTTACAAGTACCATAATATTCTTCTAAAAGATTTTCTTGTCTGGTCTCTAAAGCTTAGTTGGATAACATCCCCTTCCTACACAGTAATGCCCACAGCAGATTATACTTTTAGCAATGTTAAAAAAAATGGCTATTTCACTGTTAATACTGTTAAGAGTGGGGAAATACTTACGTCCCGACTTTACTCTCAGTAGGAAAAGGAATAAGCTACTGTATGTGCAATGAGTGAATACTGAGCTGATCATTATACAGGAGAATTCCCTGGAAAGTAAAGTAAGATTTGGTAATTTTTTCCCACAGTGTCTCATATGAGCCCAGGTATCAGACAAACAAATCTTTTTACAAAATACATAAATATGAATATATCCTGGATGGTAGGGGAAGCCAGTGCAGGGATTGGCAGAGTGGCACGGCAGAGGAGGAGCGGTTGGAGAGGTGTATAATGTAGTGATATATTAGGGATGCACCGAATCCGGTTCGGGATTTGGCCAATATTCTGCCTTTTTAAGCATGACACAAGTGTTTTCTCATGTGTACCCCCACAGTGGCTATTATAGGTGTTCCATCTAGGGATGAACTGAATCCAGGATGTCAGTATGCAAATTAGATTCAGATTCGGTTTGGTATTCGGCCGAATCTTTTACGAAGATTGGATTAATCTAAAAGTAGTGGATTCCGTGCATCCCTATAATGTATAAATCCTTACCGCATCTGTGTCCCACTTATATGTGCTCCTAGAGAGACAGAGAGTGGAAGGGGACCTTTATGGTTGTATAAAAGTGTTAGTGTTGAGGTTGGTAAGAAAAAAATGTGCTTATAAAGTATTCAAGTTAGCTGGGACAGCAGAAACTTTCATCTGGTACAAGGAAGCAAATAAAGCATGCAAAAATGCTAGCAGGCAAGCTAAAATAGAAATGGAAAGGGGTATAGCAGCTAGGAGTAAAAGGAATCCAAAGTTATTTTTTAAATATGTAAATAGTAAAAAAATGAAGCAAAAAGGGGTGGGACCCTTATCATCACAGGAGGGTCAGTTGGTTGATGAGAACAGGGGAAAAAGCAGAAATTTTGAATTTTTCATCTGTCTATACATCTGAGGAGCCAGCTAATGAAGGCTTTCCTTTTGATAGACCCAATTCTAGTAATATAACTACTGATGCATGGGTCACTCGGGAGGAAATTCAAAAGACACTTGAACATGTAAAGGTAAACAAAGGTCCAGGACTGGATGGTATTCATAGTAAGTTGGGTTGAAAAAGACATACGTCCATCACGTTCAACCATAATGCTTATATATAACCTGCCTAACTACTAGTTGATCCAGAGGAAGGCAAAAAAACCCATCTGAAGCCTCTCTAATTTGCCGCAGAGGGGAAAAAATTCCTTCCTGACTCCAAGATGGCAATCGGACCAGTCCCCGGATCAACTTGTACTAAGAGCTATCTCCCATAACCCTGTATTCCCTCACTTGCTAAGAATCTATCCAGCCCCTTCTTAAAGTTATATAATGTATCAGCCAGTACAACTGATTTGGGGAGGGAATTCCACAACTTCACAGCTCTCACAGTAAAAAATCCTTTCCGAATATTTAAACGGAACCTCCCTTCTTCTAAACGGAGTGGGTGCCCTCGTGTCCGTTGGAAGGACCTACTGGTAAATAAAACATTAGAAAGGTTATTATATGATCCCCTTATATATTTATACATAGTTATCATGTCACCTCTTAAGTGCCTCTTCTGCAGTGTAAACAGACCCAACTTGGCCAGTCTTTCTTCATAACTGAGACTTTCCATACCCTTTACCAGCTTAGTTGCCCTTCTCTGGACCCTCTCTAACTCAATCATGTCCCGTTTGAGCACTGGAGACCAGAACTGGACAGCATATTCTAGATGGGGCCTTACCAGCGCTCTGTAAAGAGGAAGAATAACACCCTTCTCCCGTGAATCTATACCCCTTTTAATACAGCTCAAAACCTTGTTTGCCCTTGCAGCTGCTGCCTGGCATTGCTTGCTACAGCCAAGTTTATTATCTACAAGGACTCCAAGGTCCTTCTCCATTATGGATTTGCCTAGTACAGTCCCATTAAGGGTATAAGTGGCTTGCATATTTTTACATCCCAGGTGCATGACCTTACATTTATCCACATTAAATCTCATCTGCCACTTAGCCGCCCAGATTGCCAGTTGGTCAAGCTTAGCTCTGTGATTGCCAAACCTCTTCACTTAAATTCATTGAGGTCTGGCATGGTGCCAACAGACCCACAAACACCAAAAACAAAAAATAAAAAATAAAAAAATAATAAAAAATAAAAATCTAACTAATGAAAAAATGTGCAGTAAATAAAACAAATTATATAAACGATGAAATTCGTACCAAATTAAACGTCAAGGTCCAGGTGTAAACACCCCAAACCTAACGCTGATGTAGAAAGGCAAAGCCCATGAAGTCCAATAAGATCAATTTCACTCACCCAGGTCCCAAAGTGGTCCGGGTGCTCAGGGCCCCGAACCCGTAGCCAAGGAAATGATTCCAAACTCAAACGAAAGAAGCTCCAAACACTCCGGATTCCAAACGATAAAAGCCCATCTTTATTAGTCCATTAAAATGCGGATACCTAACGCGTTTCGTGCGCGTGCACACTTAATCATAGGCATACCCGTATGTGAAGACAAGGATTTAAATAGTGTATAACAGTGCTGTCCAACTTCTGTTGTACCGAGGGCCGGAATTTTTCCGACCTACGTGGTGGAGGGCCGATAATGGAAGCCAGTTTTGACCACTCCCCTTTTTGAAACCGCACCCACTTGAAACCACACCCATGTTATCACATGACCATACCCATATTAATGGTTGTAGTACAGCAAAAACCTTCCATACTCTGCCTGCCCTACCCTGCCTGTGTGTGCCATACTCTGCCTTCCCTACCCTGCCTGTGTGTGTCATACTCTGCCTTCCCTACCCTGCCTGTGTGTGCCATACTCTGCCTTCCCTACCCTGCCTGTGTGTGCCATACTCTGCCTTCCCTACCCTGCCTGTGTGCCATACTTTCACTGTGTTTGCCATTCTTGGCTGGTTTGTGCCATACTTGGCCTGTGTGTGCCATACTCTGCCTTCCCTACCCTGCCTGTGTGTGCCATACTCTGCTTGCCCTATGATGCCTGTGTGTATGGCACACACAGGCAGCCTACAGTGACACAATGCTGGCACTGCTCCTACAGTCTGCACAATAACTATATATTAAAAAACTTTTTAATTGCAGTACCACCTCAGTATATGTTCTTTTTGTAGTGTGCAGGGATTGTTTGTGGGTTTCTACTGCTCCTGAGGTGTGAACAGGGGAACAATGTGGGAGATTACAGCCTGAGCCTGAGGTGTGAACACTGCAGGGGGTGAACAATGCAGAGATTAAAAGGTGTGAACAACACAGGGGATTACATATTTAAACAATACAGCCTGATTACAGCCTGAATCTGAGGTGATAACCATGCAGGGGGGGCAGTTAATCACAGTACTGATACCATTTAAGGCTTACACAAGAGTAAGCCATCAAAGCAGCCAGACAGGTGGGGGGCCACACAGAGGGGGGTCGCCAGTTGGACAGCACTGGTGTATAACAACAATTAACAATAATTAGCAATTAACAAAGGTACATATCATTCCACACAAAGTTAAAAGCTAGACCAAAAAGCAATCTTAATGGGAACTTAATAAAGGGGACACATTTCAAAATAGATGTAACAATTTGCAAATATATAACAAATCAATAATCTTATATACAAAAAACATGTAAGTAATCCTATATAAAATAATTAATAAACTAATTAAGATAAATCTCTAATAAAATCACAAAGTTCATCATTAGGATCTATGTCAATTATCAAGTGTAGTGAGTTCAAATTAATTTATATGACATAACATGAAAAGGAGTTCATAGATACCAATAAAAATAAATAAATACCTAAAGGGAAAGCAGCCCATATGAATGAAGTTGCATCATTATAGGTGAAAGTCCATGATCAAAAGTACGCCTATATCATCAAGAGTGATAGAACTACCGATCGCAATATTAAGTGCATTAGCCATCAGATCACTATCGTATCTAAAGACAGATCAATTTGCCGCAAACACTTACAGTGACCTGATATTGTAACATGTAACAAAGAAATCCCAGTATTGCCCACCGATCTGGGCAATTCTATCATTATAATCAAGATTAGTAATGTATAACATAAGACTTCAATGTTACCCCACTAATATAGGCAATCCTAGAATAACGTGGTTCATTGTCCACTATCATACCATTAGATGAGTCAATTCGCCGTAATGAATGTCGGGCAAATCAATTTACCATGATCAGTCGTCACACTCCAAACTGTGCGACACATAACTTAAAATCTCCACACTACCCCACCGTTATTAGCAAAACGCGATCGCTGTATGCAAAGCTGAAGTGTTGGTAATCCACCAACACTATATTACATAGTGTAAGAATTCGCAGCTCAAATCATAAAAGTGGAAATACAATATTGTAATAGTCAGAACGTCATTCAACTGCTGCTACACTAAGGGGCTGATTTACTAAGACACGAATTCCGACCGAATTGGAAAAATTCAGATTGGAAAACGAACATTTTGTAACTTTTTCGTATTTTTTGCGATTTTTTCGGCGCCTTTACGACTTTTCGGAAATTATCGCGACTTTTTCGTTACCAATACGATTTGCGCGAAAAAACGCGACTTTTTCGTAGCCATTCCGAAAGTTGAGATTTTTTCGTAGCGTTAAAACTTGCGCGAAAAGTTGCGATTTTTTTCGTAGCGTTAAAACTTAAAAGGCGCAACGTTTTGCGCAAGTTTTAACACTACGAAAAAATCGCAACTTTTTGCGCAAGTTTTAACGCTACGAAAAAATCGCAACTTTCGGAATGGCTACGAAAAACTCGCGTTTTTCCGAAAAAATCGTATTGGTAACGAAAAAGTTCCGAAAAAATCGCAAAATACCGATCATTACGAAAAAAACGCAATCGGACGCATTCGGCCCGTTCGTGAGTAAGTAAATGGGCCCCTAAGTATAACAGCTCACGTCAAATATGGAATTGAGACCATTCGGACATCGTGTACCAAGATGGAAGATCCACTTCAGAACGCAACAGACGTGCATATATATCGCCACGTCTCTCATCAAGAGTGATCCTATCAATGCCCTGTATCTGTAAAAACGATACATCAGAGTTGTTACACTGAACAAAGTTTCTAGCAATAGGGCTATTACCATCCCTTGCAACTATGTTTCGAATGTGTTCACGCATCCTATTTTTGAGAGGACGTGTCGTGCAACCAATGTATTGAATACCACATTTAGAACAAGTTAACAAATAAACTACATTTTGAGTGTTGCAATTAATGTAAAAATCCATATCATATACCCTGCCGGTTACAGTACTAGAAAAACTGATCTGATCGCTTGATATAATTGCAGGTCACGCACCTCCTGGCACCACAACAATAAGTCCCTTTGGTGGCTAACCACGTTGGTTTTTTTAGGGGTTGCGATCTCCATAAGGTCGGAGATAAAAGATTTTCTAAAGTTGGAGCCCTACGTGCTGCTACTTTATAACCATCCTGTAAAATCGAGGCTAAGTCAGAGTCATTATATAGGACCGGAACAAGTTCATTCACTATTTGCCTAATCCTATAGAACTGATTACTATAGGCCGTCACAAAGATGGGTGACCCTCCAGACACGGTAGTTGCACTGGAGCTCCTATATTTAGACAAAAAAACAGATCTATCAGTATTTAAGGCTTTACTGAAAGCCCGAGTAAGTGATCCCATGGTGCCAAGAGACTGGCGAATCTCTAATGTGGTGCCGTTACTTAAAAAAGGATCCTGTTCTCACCCTGAAAACTATAGACCTGTTAGTAGGAAAGCTTTTGGAAGGGGTAATAAGGGATAGGGTACTTGAATACTTTGCAAATCACAAGACTATAAGTTTGTGCCAGCATGGTTTTATGCATGACAGATCTTGCCAGACTAATTTTAGTTGCCTTTTATGAGGTAAGCTCTTTTGGGCAGGGCCCTCTTCACCTCTTGTATCGGTTACTGATTGCTTTATATGTTACTCTGTATGTCCAATGTATGTAACCCACATATTGTACAGCGCTGGGGAATATGTTGGCGCTTTATAAATAAATGTTAATGTAATGTAATGTAATGAGGTGAGCAGGAACCTCAATGCTGTAAGCTCTTTTGGGCAGGGCCCTCTTCACCTCTTGTATCGGTTACTGATTGCTTTATATGTTACTCTGTATGTCCAATGTATGTAACCCACATATTGTACAGCGCTGCGGAATATGTTGGCACTTTATAAATAAATGTTAATGTAATGTAATGAAGTGAGCAGGAACCTCAATGCTGGAATGGCAGTGGATGTCATCTACTTGGACTTTGCTAAAGCGTTTGATACAGTACCTCACAGAAAGTTAATGATACAATTGAGTATTGAGAATATTGGCCTAGAACATAATATTTGTAATTGGATAGAGAACTGGCTGAAGGATAGATTACAAAAAGTGATGCTAAATGGAACATTTTCTAATTGGGCCATAGGTGGACATAGAAAGTACTGTTTCTATTTTTGCTGACAATACTAAATTGTGCAAAACTATAAGTTCCATGCAGGATACTGCTACTTTGCAGAGCGATTTGACAAAATTGGAAAACTGGGCAGCAAAATAGAAAATGAGGTTCAATGTGGACAAGTTATGCACTTTGGTAAAAATAATACAAACATGAATAATCTACTAAATGGTTATGTGTTGGGGGTATCCTTACAGATAACTAGTTATCTGATTCCAGGCAGTGTCATTCTGTGGCTAATACAGCATATAAAGTGCTGTCTTGTATAAAAAAGGGCATTGACTCAAGGGATGAAAACATAATTTTATAGGTCACTGGCAGGGCCGGAACTAGGGGTAGGCAGAAGAGGCAGCTGGTGGGCGGAGTTGGCCGTCCGGGTTGCCTAGGGCGCCCGGTCGGCTTGGCCTGCCCCTGGTCACTTGTAAGGCCTCACCTAGAGTATGCAGTGCAGTTTTTGGCTCCAGTCCTTAAGGGCTCTGGCACATGGGGAGATTAGTCGCCCGTGACAAATCTCCCTGTTCGCGGGCGACTAATCTCCCCGAAATGCCATCCCACTGGCGAAAATGTAAATAGCCGGTGGGATGGCATACGCAGCGGTGGCACCTTGAGAGGAAACTTCCGCGATTTCACTGAAATCGCGCCGCCGCATAAGCCATCCCACCAGCGATTTACATTTTCGCCGGTGAGATGGCACTTCGGGGGGATTAGTCGCCCGCGAACAGGGAGATTTGTCGCGGGCGACTAATCTCCCCGTGTGCCAGAGCCCTTAATGTACATCTTTTTCCCTATTTGATTTGTGCAGTGAGTTAGGTGGATATATAAATAAGCCAGGTGTTGGGACTAGAGGCCTCAGTTTCTGCAGAAAGGAAGAGAGAGTAATTCTAAGCAACTTTCCAACAATCCATACCAATGATGCACAGGTATGGGATCACTTATTAAGAAACCCATTATCCAGAAAGCTCCAAATTATGGGAAGGTCATCTCCTATGTGCACTTTGTTATTATTTGGAGTTATAGGCATAACTCTTTCATTTCAGTTTCATTAACTTTTGAAACATATTGCACTATTTTGTATTTTTATTTTTCATGCGCTTCCAACACATTGGGTCTGCACATGTTTTAATACCCATCCAAGAGGGGTATTTTCTTTGGAGGAAGCAGCAGGAGATTTGAGCACCACGTTTATTGTCTACATTGAAGACTGAAATTAATTAAGCACGAGGACACCTATAGCGCTGAGTATCACTCACAAACTTTTTTCATCTCCTATAGAGTCCATTTGAATCAAATTATTCAAATTTTTTTCAATTATTTTCTTTTTCTCTGTAATAATAAAACAGAACCTTATGCTTGATCCCAACTAAAATATAATTAATCCTTATTGGAAGCAAACAATGCTACTGGGATTATTTAATGTTTGAATGAATTTTAGTGGACTTTAAGTATGAAGATGCAATTTACGGAAAGAATTACGGAAAGACCTCTTATCCAGAAAACACCATTCTGGATTATGGGTCCCATAGCTGTATTTGTAAAAGCGAACATAATTGATATTGAAAGCAGTATCAGTCAGGTTATTTATAATCTCTGCATTCCTGGCTCTGACTCCTGAAGCAATGTAGCAGAAGCCAGCTAATTAACAGACCTGGAGTAGAAGTCATTTCTGCCAGGTAATTTCAAGAGCCAGAACCAACTCTGCTACTAATGGCAATAATATTTACAAACAACTTTAAAACATCAGAAATGTTTAACGTATTTCAGAAGTTACTTAGCAATGTGTATCATGTCATTAGACAAGGTTTAGGAGGATCGCTGGTTTCACTGGATGATTATGAAACGCTAAGGAAAATGCTCTACAACACAGTACGAGCCATCTATTACCAGAACCTGACAGCATCCAACTATAAATACAACTCTCCCTCACTCAAATCTTACGCCTCTCTGAATCTTGTAGCCATATGAACTAAAGAAATACATCTCCCATAATGCCAGTCACTGAATTGCTTGTCTGGACCAATTAGAAGTTCTGAATATCACAATGCCCTGCCCATCGATCTGATCACATGACCCTGTCTGTTCCGCCCCCCTCCGGAGAGGTAAGCGGCGGCTTCAGAACTTCCTGTCAGGCTCGGCGGCCTTGGAGGCGGCTCTGTCCCGCATAGGTAAGCAGAACAGTGGTGCTGGGTCGGAGGGATTGGGTTTGAAGCTTAGAATTGCCGCTTACAGTTCATTTGTCCGTACGATCAGTCCCTGTGTGCAGTTGGTAAGGAGTAAGGCATAGCAGCGAGGTGTGTCCGGCAGGGCTGACTGGGGCCGCACCTGTCTCATCCCGGGTACCCTCTTCCCTATCGGTGTTAGATTTCTGACTTTCAGCTGCGTCTGCCCAGATCAGGGGATCGCAAGTCAGCAGGACGCAAATAGAAACGTCAACAGTGGAGCTGGCTGGCTAAAAGTACTAGTAGCCCTGCTAGCCTGCCCATACATGTCTATAGTCATCTCTTATGCTATGCCTTTCAGTTCCTAAAAGTGGGTGTTCTTTCCTGGCTGTGTTAGTATAACCACATCTGTACTCTATGTGATCCCTTGCCTCCCAGTTCCCCACAATGATATATTTATACTATAGGTTATTATTAGTCTCTAGGTAGTGGTGACATTATATAGCTTATTCTTATCAGTGACTGTACCAGAGGAGCTTACAATTTAATGTCCCTATCACACTCACACACACTATGATCACATTTTCAGGAGCCCATTAAACTGTGTTTTGGTGTGTGGTGTAAATCTATACAGAAATTGGAAGAACATATACACTTACTACTCACAGATAGTACACTGGCTGTTTTCTGGCCTAAAAGTCAAGCACTGAAAGGCAGCATTGCTCCCCGCAGCGCCAGGATCATCAGTATAAGACCCTGCTTTAGGGCAATGATCTGGGGCTTTGACTCTGCTGCGCAGGCACCTGCCAGGACCAAAGTAGACAAAGAAGGTGGCAACAAGGAGTTTTTAGCGAACAGAAGCACCACCCTGGTGTATCAAGTAAGCAATTATAATAACTAGTGGGTACATAACATTATAGGAACTCCCCCCAGTGATTTTTAACTATGGAGATTTGTTCTATTTGTACTGCTCATGTCACTGTTATTAGAACTGTTTTGTTTGTTCTAGAACCATTATATGTTTTGGAACCAAAATAAGGTAAACCTTCAGAATCCCAACACAAGTTGTAGAAGATTCAAGGCACTGGATCGGTGATCCTTCATATATAAGCCAAAAAACACTGCTCTCTGGCACATTACAGCGGTGGCAAAATGCCTGTGTCATCTGTCACTGCTTTTCATGGCACTGAATGTTTCTGACGGAAGAGGTTTAAGAAGGGATGAGGGCCATGTAATTGCTGTCCATACATTGGGTAGAAATTTACCTGCAGGCTGTACTTTCTCTGTGCATAAAAGCTGCCCATCTGTAGGCAACAAACTGCAGAATTCCCTGGGCTAAAGATCTTTCCATGTAAACTTCTCACAGAAGAACAGTCTCTGTATGGTTGCAGTATATTGGTCCCTGTTAAGGCTATTTGAATGAATGACATTTCATAGCTGACTTCATTCTATCCTGCAACTTTACTTGGAATGTAGCTTTGGCTTGAGATTTCACCACAGTGTTTATGGCAGGAGCAAACTTTGCCCAGGTTTGGTAGCTCTGAGTTACTAGACCAAGGCAAAAAATTAACCTGGATATGAAATAAAACCCCTGCGCTTTTTTTGTCTTTTTTTTATTTTTTGGAATATGAATAGATAATGACTCACATTAATTACATTATAATTTTCACTTACAGAATTTAATCATCCAGTCTTAACATTCATGGTCTTTCACAAATAATTAAATACATTTTGGTGTGATTCTGACGCAGTATGTGTTATAGCACCAGTGCCTCTTGAGTCCTGTTCATTTGCATTAACGTCCCCTATTATGCCTCATCTGGCTGCTCTGGTGCTACCTCGTAGGGTAGTATCATTTGGCTGAGCTTATTTGACTTATGTGCCGTTATTTTAGTTACTGTGGAGTTACTCTTTAAGAGCTAGGCATTGTTCTGTTTCAGCTATTTAGCAATATCTTCAACTGTTATCTTTTTAGAACCTAGGGTAAAGCTGGCCATATGTGCACCATTTTGTACGATTTTTGGACTGTGCAGGGGTTCCGAACTATTGTTCAGATAATTTTCTTACCATGGTGATTGGTCATTTAGTTGATTGGCCAGTTTGGAAAATTTTGGTCGGATAATGGTAAAATCTTTGCATGTTTTGTGTATCAGACAATAATCTTGGGGGACCTACAATGCATTTCCAGGAAGTCACTTTTGTACGTTTGGTGTCTGCTAACTTTTTCATGTTCGAAACTTCCTCCGATTTGTTACTTGACGTTATTTAAGTTACTGAGGAGGAATAAGTCATTCCAAGTACTTTATTTGGATTCACGTGTATTAGTGGTACGTAATTTATTCTTCACGCAGTGTCTTGTCCTGTGCAGCCTTCTTGCAGAGCCAGGCATTGTTCTTTTTCAGCTATATGACAATATGTGTTATCTTTATCTTTAACACTTATGGTAAAGCTGGCCATACACGGACTGATATAATCTTTGTAAGATTTTTGGACTGCGCATGGGATGCAAATTATCGTACCAATAATTTTCGTACCATGGTGATCGGTCGTTTAGTCAATTGGACAGGGTAGAAAATTTTGGTCGGATAATGATGAAATCTGCGCATGTATTGTTTATCGGAAGATATCCTTGGGGGACCAACAATGGAAGTCACTTTCATACGATTGGTGTCTGCCAACTATTTCATGTTCAGAACATCCTCCAATTTGTTATTTTAAGGCTAATGCCACATGAGGCGTAGGGCGCATATTTTCGGCAAGCGTAAAAGCGCTTGCTGAAAATTCCGCCCTACGCCTCCTACATGTGCCTGCACCCGAATGAATGAGATACGCTCGGGTGCAGGCACATGTAGCCGATATACGCATGAAAACTCGAGACTTTGCATTATCTCGCTTTTTGATGCGTATATCGGCTACATGTGCCTGCCTGTATCTGCAAATATGCTTGAAAAATCTTCTAATTGTGCCTGCAACCGGAAGCATTGAATCTGCCCAGGTGCAGCCAATATCCACCAACAAGCTTAAGGGCAGATTGTCAGCCTGCGCTCATACACAGGCTGACAATCTGCCTAATGGGGCCTTAAGGTGGCCATACACGTGGCGATCTGACGATGTTTCGTACGACCATCGGTCGCACGAAACATCGTAAGATCCGCCACACACCATTCAGGGCTGAATCGGCAGGTAAGGAGGTAGAAACAATAGGATTTCTACCTCCTTCTGCCGATTCAGATCTGAAGGGAGAATTTTGGTCAGGCGCCTTCTATGGCGCCCGATCAAAATTTTCCAACTGGTCCGATCGGCGAGTCGGCCGATATCGGCAGCTTCCTGCGATATCGGTCGACTCGCCGACATACCACACACGCACCGATTATCGTACAAAACGAGGTTTCGTACGATAATATCGGTGCGTGTATGGCCACCTTTACCCTAAATGTACAATGTGTGGCTAAAAGAATACAGACACCTGCCTGTTCAACATCTCTGAAATCAAGATTACCAGTATACCTGCCTTTACAATGAATAGGACTTGTGCTAAAAATAATTTTTGCCTATTGTTTATTTAGGACGCATGCATGTTTTTTGTTATTGCTTGCACTAAATAAGGCAAAATCTGAAGTAAAAGTACATAACCAAAAGGGTTATCAGTGGACTGCTGATTTGTTTTTACCTTTTCTCAAGGATAGGAAGTGGAATGTGCAAAAAAATAATAAAAACCATACATACAGTGGTGTGAAAAACTATTTGCCCCCTTCCTGATTTCTTATTCTTTTGCATGTTTGTCACACAAAATGTTTCTGATCATCAAACACATTTAACTATTAGTCAAAGATAACACAAGTAAACACAAAATGCAGTTTTTAAATGAGGGTTTTTATTATTTAGGGAGAAAAAAAATCCAAACCTACATGGCCCTGTGTGAAAAAGTAATTGCCCCCTGAACCTAATAACTGGTTGGGCCATCCTTAGCAGCAATAACTGCAATCAAGCGTTTGCGATAACTTGCCACGAGTCTTTTACAGCGCTCTGGAGGAATTTTGGCCCACTCATCTTTGCAGAATTGTTGTAATTCAGCTTTATTCGAGGGTTTTCTAGCATGAACCGCCTTTTTAAGGTCATGCCACAACATCTCAATAGGATTCAGGTCAGGACTTTGACTAGGCCACTCCAAAGTCTTCATTTTGTTTTTCTTCAGCCATTCAGAGGTGGATTTGCTGGTGTGTTTTGGTTCATTGTCCTGCTGCAGCACCCAAGATCGCTTCAGCTTGAGTTGACGAACAGATGGCCGGACATTCTCCTTCAGGATTTTTTGGTAGACAGTAGAATTCATGGTTCCATCTATCACAGCAAGCCTTTCAGGTCCTGAAGCAGCAAAACAACCCCAGACCATCACACTACCACCACCATATTTTACTGTTGGTATGATGTTCTTTTTCTGAAATGCTGTGTTACTTTTACGCCAGATGTAACGGGACACGCACCTTCCAAAAAGTTCAACTTTTGTCTCGTCGGTCCACAAGGTATTTTCCCAAAAGTCTTGGCAATCATTGAGATGTTTTTTAGCAAAATTGAGATGAGCCATAATGTTCTTTTTGCTTAAAAGTGGTTTGCGCCTTGGAAATCTGCCATGCAGGCCGTTTTTGCCCAGTCTCTTTCTTATGGTGGAGTCATGAACACTGACCTTAATTGAGGCAAGTGAGGCCTGCAGTTCTTTAGATGTTGTCCTGGGGTCTTTTGTGGCCTCTCGGATGAGTTGTCTCTGCGCTCTTGGGGTAATTTTGGTCGGCCGGCCACTCCTGGGAAGGTTCACCACTGTTCCATGTTTTTGCCATTTGTGGATAATGGCTCTCACTGTGGTTCGCTGGAGTCCCAAAGCTTTAGAAATGGCTTTATAACCTTTACCAGACTGATAGATCTCAATTACTTTTGTTCTCATTTGTTCCTGAATTTCTTTGGATCTTGGCATGATGTCTAGCTTTTGAGGTGCTTTTGGTCTACTTCTCTGTGTCAGGTAGCTCCTATTTAAGTGATTTCTTGATTGAAACAGGTGTGGCAGTAATCAGGCCTGGGGGTGACTACAGAAATTGATATTGAAATTGAAAATTGAAATTGATAAACCACAGTTAAGTTATTTTTTAACAAGGGGGGCAATCACTTTTTCACACAGGGCCATGTAGATTTGGAGTTTTTTTTCTCCCTTAATAACGTGAACCTTCATTTAAAAACTGCATTTTGTGTTCAATTATGTTATCTTTGACTAATAGTTAACGGTTTTTGATGAGCAGAAACATTTAAGTGTGACAAACATGCAAAAGAATAAGAAATCAGGAAGGGGGCAAATAGTTTTTCACACCACTGTATTTCAAATTAAAATAGACAAAAAGAATGTTCGGCACAATCCCTATTAATTGAAATTGTGTTAAATGCTGGGTAAACTGCCCTTTCAATATAAAGTCTGTCCTTTTTTCGGTGAATAGGCTTGTCGAGAAGACTTTCAACTAGATATTTCAACACTGGTGGTGGGATCTTCTTCCACCGAACCAGAAAAAGATCAGGTTAAGCACAGATGTTGGTCAAGCAGGCCTATCTCATAGGTGCCTTCCAGTACATTCCCCAGTTGGGTTAAGGCCAGGGCTGCATGTAGGCCAATCAAGTTTTAACACACTCACCTACACTAATCCATTCTGTATGTGAATGTGAATGTGCATTTATGCATGGGGCATTATCATGCAGAAGCAGGAAAAGGCTTTTCCCAAACTGTTACCATGAAGTAGTAAGCACAGAACTATGAAAAATGTTATTGTACATAGTCGCATTAAACTTTGCTTCAGCTGCAACTAGGGGGCTAGCACAAACAACAAATTATAATCCCACACCATTTTCTTCAGTATTTCCTTGGTTTTCACCAAATTCCAACTTGTCTGTCAGACTTCTACATGGGGAAATGTGATTCATCACTCTAGAGAACAGATTGATTTGTTAATGACAATTGCACCACTTGGCAAGTGCTTGGCACTATGCATGGTGGTGTTAGCCTTCTGTGCAGCTGTTAGGCAACTGATGAATATTTCTTGTGCCGACATTGCTTACTGAAATTGTGTTCCAACTGAGGGATATGATGCTACATGCTTCAGCAGTTGGGTTTGCATGGGCTAAAGGTGGCCATACACAGGCCAATAAAATCAGATTTAAGCTGACGATTCAGCAGTTTATATGCTCATTTGGAGTGCCACACTGAAAGTCACTGAGCTTGTCCGTACAACCCATTCTACAGCCAGTGTATGGTGCCGAGAATAACATGGCTGTGCCTTTAATTGGCCAATTTTACTAATTAGAAGCTTGCACAAACACTGTCCTAATGTCCCAATGTAGGGATAATGCAAATCACTTTGCCAGATTCATAGTGATTTGCAGATTCTTGTTTTGATTATTACAAGCTTGAGTGAAACATTTATATAATCCAATAAATTACATGGTTTTGTTACACAGTGATGCCATCCTGCTGTTTGGGCTATCACCTTATGTTACTTCCATTTGCTTTGTGTGAATATATAGATAAAAAATACAGTACAGTATCAGTTCATTCATGGTAATTTCCTCATACAATCTCAGTTCCTGTATGTGTAAAGGTAGAAAGTGAATTGAATTTGGTACCTGCTTGTACATTTTTTTTTTGTTTTCACTTCAATAATTCTGACCTGTACAAGATGTCCCACCAGGGAGGGTCCAGACAGGCCCCTCTTATAATAGTATGGGGATGGGGGGTGCAATAGCTTAGGAAATTGTGTTGCTTTTTTCAATAGGACAGATTTTCCAAAACACTTATGCTCTTTGGAGTGGGAAGGGATGTATTGTATTAATACTGCAGATTTAGATGCTGCCTAATTGCACTTCTGGATACATAACCAGAAAAGAAAGAGCATGGTATTAGGAAAGCTTTGCAAGTGTTAAGCTTTTGGTGCTACTTTTTCTTTATATAAAACAAACACGCCTGCATGGAGGAATACACAAATATCCTGTTAACCTGACTAGCTTTTGGGCATGTTACCAGAGCAAATACTTTGCCATATGGAAATGCCATGTTGACATTCCTTTTTGCCCTTGTAATCTATGTAAAAGGAAACATATTGTCAGTCAGGAAATATTGTTTATGTTTAGAGATTAGCACAGAAATGCTACCTGTTTCAAAGTGATTTATGGGACTTGAGCAGTGTGGTTTTCTGACTTTATTCATTTGAAAGTTGATTCAGTTTACCTAAAAATGAAGGATTTCAGCAAATTATGAAACCTGCACAAAGTGCTCGTATTCAGCTGAATCCTGTATTTGGTGCATCTGTACTTCACAGGAAGCTTAAAAGGGGTTGTTCACCTTTTGATTAACTTTTAGTATGATGTAGACATTGATATTCATTTTTATGGTTATGGTTATTTAGCTTTTTGTTCAGTCATTCCCCAGTTTGGTATTTTAGCAGCTATCTGGTTGCTAGGGTCTTATTTACCCTAGCAAAGAGGCAACAGTTTGAACAAGAGACAGGAATATGAATAGTTGTAACAATACAAGTAACATTGTAACCTCACAGCAATACGGTTTGACTGCTGGGGTCATTGACCCCCATTTCAATGCTGGAAAGAGGCATAATTGGAAGGCAAATCATTTAAAAACTATAGAAAGTACATCATGAAAACCAGTTGCAAAGTTGCATTCTATAACATACTAAAGGTAAATTTAAAGGTCTGCCTTTAATAGTAATATTGGAGGGGTCATCAGAGACAGGTGTTATGCTGCTACTTAACAAGAAACTGTCTTATAAATACTGTTTCCATTTACTTTTTTGAGTTTTACTAGAGTGCCTTTATCTGTCACATGGCTAAGCTTGCCATCTAATTGCCCCAACTCATAGCTTCACACCACAGATGTTACCATGCAGCAGTGTAGTAAACATAAATAGGACATTCAGGTAAAAATGTTAGTTGATCCTGCTATATTTCTTGTGAGGCACTGATCCCATGTATAGAGTTCTAGCTGTAAAACAAAATAGGGCTGCTGTTTTGGGTGTTAGGACCCACTTTGCATAGCAAGCTATTAAACAATTAAAATTGTTTTAATACCTAAAGGTAAAATATGCTTTCACAATAATACTCTACCAACTGATAATTTATATAGTATTAAGTGGCCTATTAAATAATAATACAAAACTGGAATATATCAGTAAATATTTCCCTTTTACAACTTTTTCCTTGAGCCACAATTTTGTGATGGTCTGTGTGCTCCCTAAGAGTTCACCTGACCAGAAATAAAGCAGCTCCAACCAACAATGGTGAAGACACACTGACCTACATAGTAGCATCTACTTGTCACTTTTACTAGCACCAGAAAATACCCTGCCATAGACAATACTGAGAATTGCCTCTGCTAAAGTATGGGAGACAGTGATCTGCCCAATCATTGGCTGATGTAGTCTAGCATGTATGAGAGACCTTGCTTTGAATGTTTGCTCAGCCAGGGGACAGCCATTAGTACTTAAAATGGAAGTTTTCTACAGTATTTAGGATTATCCAATAGCACATACTATTATTAACGTATATATATATTTTTTAAATGATTTATTTAGATAAATGAACACAAGTAATTCTGGGAACTAATCCCAAATTTACATGGGTTTACCCTATTGGCCAAAGCTCACCCACTGGGTTTTTAAAGCAAAAGCCAGCATAATAGCTGATCAGATTTCCAGCTACAGACCAGTTTTGCCTTTCTTGGGATAAAATAGTGTGTGGCTGTTTTATGTGATATATATTCAGGGGGTATAGTTTTCATTTAAAGCCTGCCAAGGAAATGACCTAACCAGTGGACAAGTGTAGTGGGGCAGTGAGTGACGAGGGATCAAGCAGCCCTATGTTTTATTACAGGACATGTCATGCATGGCTTTATGCATACTTTCAGTATGAAATATTTTCTTATAAAAAGACAATAAAGTTGCTCTAACAATTTTGTTAAGTAAGCTTTATCAGAAAGGTCTATGTAAATACAGCCATAATCACTCACAGAAACGCTGTACTCTATCAAAAGAAACACAGGATTTCTTGTCTCCTTTTTTGTAAACATGTTCTTAGGGTATCTGACTCATCTCTCCTGCTCCCTTCTCCCATCAGAGTTCATAAAACTCACTCCCCCACCCTTAGTAATGTGTAATCTGAGCTATACTGGCTAGAGCTGCAAGCAGGAAGCTATGAAGACCAAGCTGCTCTCTTAAACAGAGAAAGCTTCTAAGGCTGTTTACTCCGGTATGATAAAGCATTCTGCAGAATAAATATAGCATTGTAGGTGGCACTAATGTGACAAATCTATTGGCAGTAAAATGCCAAAATGACTTTCCTTCTTCTTTAATATAAATCTGGACAGAGCCTACCACCACCATATTTCACTGTAGGCAGACATGAATCATATCAGTCACTCTGTAAGCCCGAATAGGAGGGAGGTGAAAAAGAAGTCATTACATTTAAAAGGTTAATGACATTAAATACAAAGCATGAGTAACCCACAGTAATACGGGAAAGGTTTGTGGTCAAAATGAGAGGCAAGTAGAAACTTTCTGACCAAAGGTCAGAGTAATCTGTGCAATACAAGACTAACACTGCCCACACCTTAAAATACACCATACCTCTTATATTCCTTAAATTGACTTCTCTAATAAAGATGAAGCACTAAAACATTATTTTGCCTAGTCCTGTGCTTAAGGGCAAATGCTCATACCTAGTGCACTCTTACCTTCCAGTCTGTGCCTGTATGTTACCCAACCACTTAGATTGTAAGCTCAACGGGGCAGGGACCTCCTTCCTATTATAAGATTGTACAGCGCTGCGTACCCTTGTGGCGCTTTATAAATAAAGTTATACATACATACATACAAAGCTCTGTCACCTTAAAAAAAGGAGATTCATTGCTTTGAAATAAAAATGTATCACAGAGAGCAAAAAAGTAATGGTTTGGAGATGAAAATAGGAGAATTGGTCAAGGGCCTGAATACTATTGCAATGCGCTGTACTATATTAAAACCATCCTTATCAAGTTATTTTGTCTTCTCTCTTCACATCAGTGATTGAATCTACAGCTAAAAGATGTTAATGCTTTAGGGTAAGGATTTAAGACAATCTAGAAAACATCTGATATATTGAATATAAAAATGACCTACATAATCACAAAGCAGAATATTCCTGTTAATGTACAATTATTGACTTTAATTCAATAGGGTTTTATTTTCTTTCCATAAATCGCTGAATATTTGTGCAACAGTTCAGTTTTTTAAAATTTGATTTGTGCCTGTGAAACAATTGCATCTAAACTATGGGTTTTCAGCCAACAGAAGTACTGGGAACCAATTGTCAAGGCTGGGTGTGGCGTTGGGACTTTACTAGCTACACCCCATTTTCTTCTCATGCCATTGATTAGCAGGTATGCATTGTATCCAGAGTTTAATATGCCAGTGTCTGCCACCTACCCATAGCCTATGACATGGTATAAGATGTAGTAGGGTGCTCCCAGCCTGTGCTGCCACACCATGTAAGTTGTTTAGACATTTGTCAGGCTTTTGGGAATAACACAAGAAGAAATTTGGTACCAGGGGAAAACAGCCCAGTTATAGTGGTGATCAGTAGCACATACAATGTTTACTTGAAAAGTTCCTGAAATGTCACTAGGAAGCTCAATATAAAACACATGATGTGTCTACTTTTATCGGAAAAATCAGCAGCATCCATGCAGGTAGCTTGAGATTTTTACCAGTACGCCTGGAGATGATTGGAGATTTATTCCTCTGGTTTATAGGTGCCAACAAATCTTCCTGCACAGGCTTTGTGCTGCAAAAGGAAAGTGAGGACAATCCACACTTTATGCCTTTCATTTCATGTCTGCTGCTGTTTGGGTTTCTCTAGAGGAGCATAAAGTTCTGAGCAGTTGGCAGATGGCACTGTGTATATAGTCAGCTGCGATTATTTGCTGATGTTCCATTCGGTGTGTAGTCTTGCTCGGGATTCCTTCTAGTCTTCCCCCTAGGAGATTATCACACTAATCCTAATCTGCTGGTTAAACTTTTAAGAACAATTATTTTAATTAGAAATAGGTTGTTATCACCAAGATTGCACCCTCTTTGTATAAAAATGTATTGTTTACATTTGTTCATCAGCATGGAATCATTTGAAGTAGGGTTCAGATCCAGTGCTGCCTACTCCCAAGGATTCAGACTGAGCCTGCAATTACCATTTTGGGATGTAATAGTTTCCTAACTAAATCAGTGCTAAAACTAATATAACAATTAATATAACAAAATTTCATTTTAAAATGTGTGTGCTGGAACTAAATGGAAAATATATAAATGTTTTGCTGAGCATATACAGTGGCTTGCAAAAGTATTCGGCCCCCTTGAACTTTTCCACATTTTGTCACATTACAGCCACAAACATGAATCAATTTTATTGGAATTCCACGTGAAAGACCAATACAAAGTGGTGTACATGTGAGAAGTGATTCCAAACATTTTTTACAAATAAATAACTGCAAAGTGGGGTGTGCGTAATTATTCAGCCCCCTGAGTCAATACTTTGTAGAACCACCTTTTGCTGCAATTACAGCTGCCAGGCTTTTAGGGTATGTCTCTACCAGCTTTGCACATCAACAGACTGAAATCCTTGCCCATTCTTCTTTGCAAAACAGCTCCACCTCAGTCAGATTAGATGGACAGCGTTTGTGAACAGCAGTTTTCAGATCTTGCCACAGATTCTCGATTGGATTTAGATCTGGACTTTGACTGGGCCATTCTAACACATGGATATGTTTTGTTTTAAACCATTCCATTGTTGCCCTGGCTTTATGTTTAGGGTCGTTGTCCTGCTGGAAGGTGAACCTCCGCCCCAGTCTCAAGTCTTTTGCAGACTCCAAGAGGTTTTCTTCCAAGATTGCCCTGTATTTGGCTCCATCAATCTTCCCATCAACGCCGACCAGCTTCCCTGTCCCTGCTGAAGAGAAGCCCCCCCAGAGCATGATGCTGCCACCACCATATTTGACAGCGGGGATGGTGTGTTCAGAGTGATGTGCAGTGTTAGTTTTCCGCCACAAATAGCGTTTTGCATTTTTGGCCAAAAAATTCAATTTTGGTCTCATCTGACCAGAGCACCTTCTTCCACATGTTTGCTGTGTCCCCCACATGGCTTGTGGCAAACTGCAAACGGGACTTCTTATGGTTTTCTGTTAACAATGGCTTTCTTCTTGCCACTCTTCCATAAAGGCCAACTTTGTGCAGTGCACGACTAATAGTTGTCCTCTGGACAGATTCCCCCACCTGAGCTGTAGATCTCTGCAGCTCCCCCAGAGTCACCATGGGCCTCTTGGCTGCATTTCTGATCACCGCTCTCCTTGTTCGGCCTGTGAGTTTAGGTGGACGGCCTTGTCTTGGTACGGTTACAGTTATGCCATACTCCTTTCATTTCTGAATGATCGCTTGAACAGTGCTCCGTGGGATGTTCAAGGCTTTGGAAATCTTTTTGTAGCCTAAGCCTGCTTTAAATTTCTCAATAACTTTATCCCTGACCTGTCTGGTGTGTTCTTTGGACTTCATGGTGTTGTTGCTCGCAATATTCTCTTAGACAACCTCTGAGGCCGTCACAGAGCAGCTGTATTTGTACTAACATTAGATTACACACAGGTGCACTCTATTTAGTCATTAGCACTCATCAGGCAATGTCTATGGGCAACTGACTGCACTCAGACCAAAGGGGGCTGAATAATTACGCACACCCCACTTTGCAGTTATTTATTTGTAAAAAATGTTTGGAATCATGTATGATTTTCGTTCCACTTCTCACGTGTACACCACTTTGTATTGGTCTTTCACGTGGAATTCCAATAAAATTGATTCATGTTTGTGGCTGTAATGTGACAAAATGTGGAAAAGTTCAAGGGGGCCGAATACTTTTGCAAGCCACTGTACAGTGTATTTTATCAGTTGCTTTTCCTTTTTGTTTTATTTCATGTTGCTTGTGCTGAACATACATTAGAAGCCAGTAGAGCCCTTAAGCAGAATGTGGGCCATATAAATCCTTGTAGAGCTACATCTGACCCATGGGCCTCCTCTTGGACCTAGGGCTATGGCACGTTGGGTGTTCTGACCATTGCAGTATGGGATACAATGTCAATGTCAAGTGCACTTTTTCGCCTTTTGTGGGTTTCTACAGAATAGCTTTTGAATGTGTTTACCATAGACAGAGCTTCCCTCGTTGCGATTGTAATTTACAACAGGCAGGTTAAAATTCTGAGATTTGGGCCATTCGCCTCTTAAAAAATAAGTAAACCTTTTTTTTTTTTTTTGATAAAATTACTCTAAACAGCTTCCCAGAATTGCCTACCTTTGCCCCTCTGTTCTTTCTGACCTGGTTCCTCAGTTACAAGATGATCGATTCCTCTCCTTCCTTGTTCAGAGTGAAGCTCCGCCCCCACTTCCTGTTCAGGTCTCTCATTACATCGACTACCTGTAGTCGAATTGGAGAGCCTTCTGCACATGCCTGGAGGCAGCGGAGCCAGTCTGGGCATTAGCAGGGTTTTTTTCTTGATGAGAGACCTAAACAGGAAGTGGGGGCGGAGCTTCACTCTGAATAAGGTTTACTTATTCTTTAATATGCATTTGTGGACAATGCTTAAATAGGAAAGAAAGGTAAAAACTAAGTAAGCTTTATCAGAAAGGTCTATGTAAATCCAACCATAAGCACTCACAGAAAAGCTGCACTGAGTCCTCTATCAAAAGAAACACAGGATTTCTTGTCTCCTTTTTTGTAAACATGCTCTTCGGTATCCGACTTCCTCTCCTTTAGGGCTCCTTCAGGTTTGAAGCAGGAGTCTGCTCAGTTCTCTCCGCCCTTACATAAGAATTCATAAGGATGCACTCCTCCCTCCCTTAGGAATGTCTGATCTGAGCTTCCAACAGCTGAAGCTAAATTTTATTTGTGAGCCAAGGCTACTGCTGGGATTTGTTGCCCTGCAAAACTACCAGTTTTTTACTTGCATGCCTTGTGCAGTGGTTTATTTTCCACTGTATGAATTCCCTGCCTCTTCACACAGCCACTTTTATTTGACGTGACCAGTCCGCTGATTTTTCTAGCAGTCCAGGTTTACAGGCCTTTTCCAGCAGTATGTTATATTTTCTTCTTAATGGTCACTTGCCAGAAAGACACAGATTTGATTTTCCTCTCCCTACAAACACAAGCTTGTTCCATTTGAACTTCTCCTGTTATTGCTTATGCAGTTAGCCTGTTCTACTCCATTGCGCTGCTGTTATCAATGTGCCATAGGGAATTCTTGAATCTTAAATTTGTTCTCTCAAGTCTAGGGGAGTTTTGAAATCAAATTATATCCATTTGTACTCTGTCTGGAATGATAAACTGTTTCTTAATAAGCCTGGGGCTGTTTTTTCATCTTACTGAAACACTGCTGTCTTGACATCATATTTGTGACACTGTCAGAATGATTGTGCTATGTAGTGTTTTTTTCATAAGAATGAACAATAATATTGTGTGTTTGCTCTGATTTTAGAGCAGGAATAAGGTTTTTATTTTTTTACTACCAGTCCTTTAATTTACACACAGTTTATAGTGGCAAAGGTTTATATTAGAGGGGGAGAAGACTCTCTTTATATTTTAGATTGTAAGCTTCAATAAACAGGATCCTCTTTGCTTCTGTATGTTTTATTTATACGGCGCCCTACTGTACAGCACTGCAGAATTTCTTGGCTCTTTCTATATGCTTGCTTATAATAATAATAATAATATTAATGTTTGGTTTCCAACATTTTTTTATTGTTTTGTATTATAGCAATAATGGCCTCGAACTCCACACCAAAGTATAATTCAAACTCGTTAGAAAATTCTCTCCGAAGGGTAAGTCCTCTTTGCAGTGCATGTTTGCCATTAACCGCGTTGAGTTTATTTGTTTATTAATCTATCTCAGACTAAAGTGTCTAATTGCTGCCCATGTATCAATTTGCTGATGGCTTTAACAGTAATGGTCAGCGCTTTTCTTTATTGCACTTAGTGAAAAACAAGGCATATACTAGACTTGTTTTATATGTTAAAACTGTCAATACAAAACTGTAAAACTGAAGATGAATTTCATTTCACTTGATTTTAGTCTCTTGGTTTCCCAGAACAATTGCAAGAGGAGGAAAGGTTATTTATTTATAAAGAGAAGTTGTTGGGAAAATTCAGGAACTTGTTTATACAGTGCTTTAACACTGCTCATTGTAGAGTGAGGGAATAAAAACTAGCTGGGGTAAAAAATAAACCATAAACATTAGCCAATTAAAGTAGAAATATTTTATAAAGGAGGAATGTTTTTAAATTAAAAGAGAACACATTTCAATACCCTTTCATGCTTACTCTTAATTTATAGTAAATATTACTATACTAGTGAAGCAAAAACCCCTAAATTTAAAGTACTTAGCTAGAAAAAGGGGGAAGGAAAAATATGCAGAGAATCAGTTTGCCTGTTTTATATCTTGGCCCCGTTACTTGCTACACAAACAGTGCTTCTGTTGCTCAGTAACCAGGCTGTCTACAGACTGTTGAGAAAACCAGTTTATTATGTGTCATGGGGCCCCCTGAGAGTACATACTCCCATAGTGAGTACTTTGTTACATGGATATCCACAGTTGTTAGTTTTTAGAATTATCATTCTTTTAGTGGAAGAAATAAATACTTTCTTAAACTACTGTTTGCCAGCAGACAGTAGCAGGATGTGTTGATGCATAAAATCCTTCATTAAATCTAATCTTGCACCTACACCTCGTAGGGATCTAAACTGGTTTTATAAGTAACTCAATGCAAAAGCAATGGAACTAAGTGAGCCCTTCCTTCAATCTTCTTTTTACCAAGCTACAGAGTATTAAAATACTGTCCATATGTATATAATTTTACCTTACTGCCTGCAGCATAAAATGATTTATGCCAAAAAATAGGGCAAAAATCTGTGTAGCAGTATTGTTCCTTATGCATGATTTAACACAATGCATTGTGGAGACAGAAATAGTTCTTTACAAAGAACTCATTTATATGAAGTTGTGTATTTTTTTTTAACTAATGCAATAATTGACACCATTATTTTAAACCACCTCCAACCTTGCGGGTACCGTAGCCTTAATGTTGTGATGTATTTCAACACTGTTTTTTTCACATCTTTCTAAATATGCCCATTGTCATACAAAACAATGATTAAATTCTTAAAAGGAAATTCTTCAAAGCAATATTCCCTAAATAGATATGTTGTCTTCCAACTGGTTATAACAAAGGCTTATACTGAAACAAATGAAGTGGTAATCTGCAGGCCAGGGCGACTTACTGTGTACACACTGAGCTACACTGGGTGAACCTAAGTGGTGGGCGAGGGTGAAGGAGAAACTAAATCTGTTGACCATGGGCAAAATAGTATATACAGTACATACACACCAAATGATTGCTGTTTTACTTGTCCTTTAGTTATTACATTGTACCCAGTCATCATTCAGTACTTTTGTTTTTATGTTCCATTTTATGTTTTGTTTTCTAGTTGACTTGCTGGTATGTTTCTGGCTGTAAATTGTGTGTTTAGATGATATATATAATTTGTATTTGCAGTCTCCAGGAGATGGTATGAACCATGAACAAAACGATGAAATACCATGTCTGCCAGGAGAGGCCTTAATTACAGGTAACCGATTTATTAAAATCTAAAATGAAAATACTATCCTTAGTATAAAAATTGACTATACTTTAATATTGAAAACAGTCACTTGGCTTCATGAATACCTCTGCTATCCAACAGCAGCCTTACCATGGTGTGACATGGTTTTCATATATAGGACAATAGCCTTAAAACACCATAATACCTCAAAATAGACACAAAACGTAGTAGGAGCCTGTTTGTTTCTGCATTCTATGACCTGAGTGTCCCAGTTCTGTTTCGGAGGGTTTTCCTCTGTAGATTGGTGGTATTATGAAAATGTAATGGTAGGTTACATGGGGTTCTAGCAAGCAGAACTTCCCAGAGCTGTGGTTACCCCTTCTAGGCACTAGTCTAGCAGCTGTTCTGAGGTAATTATTGATGTACATAATAGCCTGTCTATATGCCGTACAACTATTTAACCTACACCAATAGACTTACCCATACACTTAGACTGTAAGCTCTACGGGGCAGGGACCTCCTTCCTACTGTGTCTCATACCACATGGCACTTATTCCCTGTGCATTTATATATATTTATTGTATTTATTTATTATTACACTAGTCCTCCCTGTGTGTAATTTTGTATTTTGTAAGATTGTACAGTGCCGCGTACCCTTGTGGCGCTTTATAAATAAAGTTATACATACACATTAGTAGCATATCTTGTGTGTAGTAATTACATTACGTAATAAAGCTGGACCACCTCGCTACATTTGGCTGAAGAATCATTAGATATGCAGGTAAAAACAAAGGAATTCTTTACCCCATCTGACAATTCATCATTAACACTACGATTTTCGGGCGCCTTTAAAGGCACCCAATCAAAATTTTCAGTCCTGCCCAATCGATGAGGTGACCAATATCCAAGGCTTTTACCGATATCAGTCGCCTCCTCTCCCAGCATACATGCACGATAGTACTATAATATCGGTGCATGTATGGCCACCTTAGGCAAGGACTTCCAGTTATTAGACTATTTTATGTGCCTAGGCATAGTCATTTTAAATACCAAGTGATAGATCTCAGTGAAATATATTGATTGGCTTTTGTGTGTAATGTTATTTGCTTTTTAACAGACAAAGATGTAATCTACATGTGCCCATTTTATGGTCCTGTCAAGGGGAGAATACATGTTACAAACTATAAACTGTACTTCAAAGGTGAGGAGATGGTAAGTTAAAAGTTTGGGTGTTTGGTTGACTGCAAATGTCCTAAATTAACGAATAATTGACTTTGTTCTGTTTTTAACGATAATGCCCAGTGGCAGCTGAATAGTTTGAAAGCTAGGCAGGCTGTATGAGTCCCCTCTCACTGGTAGCAGCTTTTTTTTTCAGCAGAATAAGTCATTTAAAGGCATAGTGACACATTCCAGGTGTTGAAAGGATTGTGTTACTATACCTCTATAGGCCTTCTAACACATAAGAATTTTCTCTCTGCAGTAAGATGCGTTGCATTTGCGTTCAGCGGTTCTGTGTGGTGCAGTGAGCACAGCCACTTGGAAAGAACTAACTTTGTGTTCCCTTGCGATGGAACTATGGATGCACCGAGTCCACTATTTTGGGATTCGACTGAATCCTTCATGAAAAATTTGTGCGAATACTGAACCGAATCCAAATCCTAATTTGCATATTCAAATCAAGATAAGGAAGGGCTAAAGGGAACCAGGCATGGCAAAAAATTTTCAACTTCCGTTTTTATGTGACAAAAAGTCACGTGATTTTTGGGATTCAGATTCAGTTCGGGCAGGGTGTGGATTCGGGCGAATCCAAATTCTACTGAAAAAGGCAGAATCCCAAAACGAATCCTGGATTTAATGCATACCTAGATGGAATGCCTAGAAAAGCCACTGTGGGGGTACACATGAGAAAATACTTGTGTAAGAGCCACTGGTCTCTGTCAACTAATGTACATTGGTCAGCGACGCAGCTTCAAACAAGTTCCATCAGCCACTCTACTATGCATATCTCATTACTGGCTCTTAATAGCCGAAATAAAATTCAGGTTACTAACAATTGCCTGCAGGAGAAAATTTTGCATGATTTCAGAAAGCCGAAGCAATGCGTAGGCCTTTCCACTGGCGATTCCTTTAATTGCCAGTGGAAAGGCATTTTGGAGAGATTAATCGCCCACGGTAGCAGATTTATCACAGGCTGATCTCCCCGTGGAAGAGAAGATATTGATGTGACCTGGTGTAAGGTCCTTCTTATAGGTATTTACATGTTTTGACCTAACACCCACTTATTGGACTGGTGTGCGGACACAAAATATGACTTATATATAGTATACAGAGAGGAGCACACTCTATACAAGTCTAAATGCCTTTTTTGGCTTTTTTCGAAGTGCAAAAATAAACAAAGCAAGACCTAATAAACATACTGTGGCGGGAAACAGTGGGGGTGATACCGTGACATTATGTTACCCCATTAGCTAACGCCACTGTGTGTATATGTGTGTATATAAAAAATAAATATAAATATATTATATTTGTAAAAATATGACCTTTTTAACTGAATTTTTTCCCATTATTTTAGGAGCCATTGATATCTTTCTCTGTTCCACTTGGTGTCATTGCGCGGATAGAAAAGATGGGGGGTGCATCAAGTAGAGGAGAAAATTCATATGGTCTTGACATAACGTGCAAAGTAAGCTTTAAATATTTCACTTCTTAGTATTCAGATTGGTGATTTCATACAAGAATAATAGTTGTTTTTCTAGAGCCAAAGGATCAAATTAGCCCGATAATGCCTACCTGCAGGTGGGCATATCAGGAGCAGATCCGCTTGCTTGCTGACCTTTCCAAATGAGCGGATATTATAGTGTTTGGCTACATTCACAGGATGACCTAAATAATGTTAGTAGCTTGTGGGTTGGGGGGGCGGAGCTGCTTGCATTACTGATCAGTAAGAAAACATTGGCTTTCCTAGATGAAGTAAGATGAAGTTATTATATTCAGTATACAGATTAAAGTGTTATGCTGATAGCTAGTTATTAAACTGGACCCCTGTTTGATGGCTGTGTTCTTTCTTTACTTAGGATATGAGGAATTTGAGATTTGCTCTTAAACAAGAAGTTCACAGTAGAAAACAGATATTTGAAGACCTTACAAAATATGCCTTTCCCCTGTCACATGGATTGGTAAGAGTAAACTGTTTTATTTGCACTCTGTAGAGATTTAACCCTTAGCAACCAATTAGTAATTTGCTTTCAGTCTTCACCTGTAGCTCACTGTTCACAGATAATTACTCATTGGTTGCTCAATTTTTAGGCCATAAATGAATATACAGGCTTTAACTGTAAATTATAACTCGGCATAGTAAAGTATAATAGAGGAACACCACTTACTCCAGTGGTTATAATAATTTGTAATGTTGAACTGTTTTGCACCATTGTAAGTGCACCATTGCCACTTAATCTGTATACAGGTATACTCGGGACCAAGGGTATTCCGGATAAGGGGTCTTTCCGTAATTTGGATCTCCATACCTTAAGTCTACTAAAGAATCAATAAAACATTAATTAAACCCAATAGGATTGTTTTGCCTCCAATAAGGATTAATTATATCTTAGTTGGGATCAAGTACAAGGTACTGTTTTATTATTACAGAGAAAAAGGAAATCAGTTTTAAATTTCTGACTTATTTGATTAAAATGGAGTCTATGGGAGATGGGCTTTCCGTAATTCGGAGCTTTCTGGATAACGGGTTTCCGGATAAAGGATCCTATACCTGTATTTACAAACCTTCAGATTCAGTTCTTAAGTTGATTTGGCAAGAAGATGCCTTATTAAAATTGTACACTAGAATTGAAGATATGTGGAAAAGTTTACTAATGTGAGATATCTCAAAAACCTATATTTTTATGTAAACGGAACTATTGTACATTTCTGTCCTAGAAAGTGTTCAATCATAAAATAGTGTGATAATCGTGTCCCATTGAAGGCCAAATAATATTTCCCTACTTAAGGGGGAATTTCTTATTGCTTGGAACTTTGGGTGGCCTTTCATTTATATATAGTCACTGCAGCGATTTTCTCCCAGAAATAAGAACCTTAAATATTGTATATTTAAAAATCATTGTAACTTTCCATACTCTTCAGCCTTTATCTCTTCTCTGCATTGGTTTGTTAATGCTGATATCATTCTGGGCAGCTTCTCAGAAACAATTAAACCCAGATGAAATTGTTTTGAAGGCAAGCCAGCAACTTTAGCCCTAGATAGGTTAGTTATTGCTACATTTATGCAGTTCATAGTCTTGCAGTCACATAGAAAAGCATGAATGCATAAGATTATAAATAAGTGTTACCCAGCAGAGCGATACATCGGCTTTCACTAAATTTAAGCTGCTCAAGCATGGAAAGACTTTGGCTACTACTTTTTAGTCACTAGAGCATCGGCCCATATGCAAGCCCGAAAGGATCACTCCCTACAATTAGTATTGCTAAGATTTTGATCACGCTGGGAAGATAAACTTGTTAGCCAAGTATGGCATCCCAGTTGGAATCATCTATTAGTCCGATTTGCCTTAATACTTATTTCCTGTATCCCTGTGGTTCAGCTGAATGATTGCTGATCATCAAGCCCTGATTATAGATTGAATCCTATTCATCCTACACACCTATTTATGCTTCTCATGGGCAAAGCAGCTGGACAAATCTAGCAGCCTTTGCGTAGGCATGTTTGGTGCTTTGATGTTCTCTGTAACAGGTAAAGGTAACTAAAGGTAACTCAGGGAAACATTTAAATCAGAACTTTAGAAATACTTTCTTCCATGTTCTGTTTGATTCACATCGTGAGTCATGTCCATAAGGAGGTGGCAGCACCCACAAAAGGCCACCGTTCCATGTATATGTAAGCACTATAGTGTCTTAACAACCCATCTTAAAGATGGCCTTTCCATAGTTAAGTTAAAACACTTATTGACATTATCGGAAATGTCTGTGGAAGCAGCATTGGCACATAATTTCTGGCAGTTTATGGGTATTTGTATGCGTGAACTACTGCACAATGCAAGTATTGGCTACAGTGGAGCACAGGTCGCTGCCATTGGACAGATGAAAGCGTTCTCTGGGGTTATAAATTACTCTTCACAATATAACTGACGGACAAGTCTGGATCTGAGAGTACTACCTTCTTAAATGCATATTGTCAACTTTAGTTATCTGGAGGAGGAAAAGTGGTCTGGGGCTAAGTTTCCTAATTTTGGTTTGGGCCCTGGGCAAAGGCAAAAACTTTGTGATGACATAAACATATTTTTTGGTAATACCGTGCTTATTGCATTCATAATGAAATGTTGGACATGCAGTTCTATATTTGGAGCAAAATTAGAACAGATGCCGCACTCACAGGATTGCATTTTTTGTGAACAAAACGTTAATCTGTTCTATATTTGGTAATATGGTGTGTGTGATAGTTTGAGTCACATTGTAGATCATTCAGCTCTGCTGAACGTATATATAATAAGGCAGATAAGTAGTACAACTGTACTGCTTTATCTTCCCTATACTGCCCTATATTTGCTGACTTTACAGAAGTGTTCATTTCACAAAGCAAAATGAGCTGCACTGGCCATGGTAATTTTTCTACTTTGCCAAATTGTTATTTTATATTTAGGCTATTCATCTATTTCCCTGTTAAATATATGGTTACCAGACATGTTCCTTTCATAATAAATACAGAATGGCAGCATTGATTGCTCCTTTTAGGGAAGGTTTGGGCACTTTACTTGCAACAGCAGACTGGACTGAATTCTGTCTGTGTCAGCATTATAGACTCTCCTAAATAAACAGCACTGCAGTGTCGACCAAAATAATATTGCAGGGGTGTGGGATGTTGTCTTTCTCTGTAAGAAAAGCAACAAATCTGTTTAACAGTTTTCAGTCTTAATACGGTAAAAAATATTTTGGCTGTACAGGTATAGGACCTGTTATCCACAATGCTCGGGACTAAGGGTATTTTGGATAAGGGGTCTTTCTGTAATTTCTTCGGATCTTCATACCTTTCATCTACTAAAAAACAATAAAACATAAATTAAACCCAATAGGACTGTTTTGTCTCCACTAAGGACTAATTATATCTTAGTTGGGATCAAATACAAGGTACTGTTTTATTATTACAGAGAAAAAGGAAATCAATTTTAAAAATCTGAATAATTTGATTAAAATGGAGTCTATGGGAGACAGGATTTCTATAATCTGGAGCTTTCTGGTTAACATGTTCCCTTATAATGGATCCCATACCTGTACTCAAGTAAACAGAGGGGAAAAAGTGTACTTAATGCTACTTTTTCTGCCTGTTTTTATCCAGACAGAAAACTGGAATCAGTAAATTAAGACAAATTAAGTGACGTGTGGTGTACCAAAATAACTCCACAAAATGTCCCCTGCATCGATATACATCCTGTCTTGCTTAATATCTATAGTAAAGGTTAACAGCTATGGCACCAACTCATCAGTACTGTTGCATAGAAAATAATCAAGATGAATAGGTAGGGCTCTGCTAAACCACTACTGTTTATTGATCATCCAACACTCAGTAGGTACAGTCATGTTCGCTCAAATTCCCCTGTAGTCACTTGCGTGCAATATTCGGATTAAGCCGAATCCAAGTGCCTGGAAAACCGAATCCGAAGCCTTAAAATCCTGTGACTTTTGGTCTCGTGAACATGGAAGTAAAAAGGTTTCTAAGCTTTGCGCACATCTCTTGAACTCTCTGTAGCCTTCTGTATTTGGGCAAATCTTTTACGAAGGATTCGGAAATCAGCCAAATGCAAAAATAGTGGATTCGTTACATCCCTATTTATAAGGTTCTATCCAGGTCCTCTGCTTTTTATGTTCAGACCTGAAAATGTTTTTCAGTTTATATCAAGGTAAACTACCGCTGTACTGTCCAATACCTCTCTGTTCCTCCTGCATTAACAGAAACCGCCTGTCACCATACATGTGCATGAGAGGGGGCGCCAAGGGGTATGCACTGTTCATCAGAGAAGTGTTTCATGTGCCATTGGCCTTTGGCGTAAGTGAAAGAGAATAATGAATATATGTATCAACTGGGCAGAATTTGTGTTACGTAAAAGGCAGTTTAATTCCATCCCTAAGTTTAAAACAGAATGTTCTCTTTACATCCACTTTCTAAAAAATCCACTTGTAAATCTTTCTCTTCAACTTGAACTCTTCACCTAGACTCATAATTGCTTTTTTATTATTATTGTCTGGCAGAACAGAAAGGCTTACATACTATGGGCTGAACTAAAGATATCATTAAAGGTTTTAGTATAATCACAGCAGTGCTTTGGTCTCCAGACTTTACTGCTAAGAAATATTGGCCTATTTGCTAAAGCGCTAATGCTCCAAACAAACTGTTTATGAAACAATCCAAGTAATAAATAGGGATGCACCTATTCTCACTTTCCCTTTGGAAAGGAGAATGTGTATGTATATATGTATGTTTGTGTATATATATTATAATATATTTGAGAGAGAATATATCATGTAATATATAATTAGCAGTTGGCATATTTTGTGGCTTGGAAGGGTAGAGAGGCAGATTTGTCTTTCTGTAGAAAGCTTAATACTGATCGATGAAAAGCAAGAGGGGTTTTTATAGCTCCACATGCCCACCAAGGGCCTCATTGTTGAACCCAATTCGTTGCCTGGAACCAATAGTCTAAAGTAAGAGAAAAGGATAACTGTTGTGTTTAAGTGTTTGTGCAGTGAAAGTGGCAGGCATTTGGTTGAATAGAAGGTTGGTGATTTATAACCCAGAGAACAGATGAAGCCAGCCAGTCAGAAACAGAAAATCCTTTGTAAGCAAGGATCGGGGCTGTTTGCAGGTGTTCCTTCAATGCTTCCTTTTGTTTCCATCCTAGGCTGTGCCGTGATGGGCTCTCGCTGAATATGTACCATACATTTTAACTATGCCTGTGCTCACGGGTCTTGCATTCTTGATCATCTGCTGTAATCATTACTTAAGCAGTAATTACTGGTGTGGATCTGAGAAAAATAAGACATGTTCCAGTGATGATAAGAGTGGAGCATGCAGTATATTTTAGACAATTGCCAAGAAAAGCTTTTAAAGGAAGACTATTCCCTTGAACATTGTATACAGAGTCTCGTTAAACATATACCACTAAAGTGCCCTTGTTTAAAAATGTTTTCTATAAATACTTTTCATATGAAATGTCCTTTTTTAATTTTCTTACTAATAAATTTCTCTTGCTCTTATGAGCCACTGTGTTCGCACAAAACAAGGGCTCGTGTGGATGCTACGTCATATCTGCCAGTGAATGGATAGAGGTCTTTTCCTACCACACTTTCTGTTAGGGACCCATCCTCAAGTTCAAGATGGAATGGGATTCAGATATTTCTCGATATTTCTTAAAGCTTAGTTTAAGGGCAGTTTATTTTGCCCAAATACATGGTGTTTAAATGCCAGTAACAGCCTCTTGTAGCCCGTCCCGCTGCTGTAAAATCCACCTACCTTGTTCCTGCACCTGAAAGCATGGAATATGCTCGGGTGCGGGTACATGTAGCCGATATCCGCCAAAAAAGCAAGCATTTTCGGCGGATATCCGCTACATGTGCCTGCACATCGGCTTACTGAAAATATGCTACATGTGGCATTAGCCTAAGGGTGTTTGTAAACGGGAGTTTTTTTAGTATAAAAAAAAGTCCTCTTGAAATTAAACTCAATTTCCTTTTTTTCTATTAAAATATCCATACCTGGTATTTAAAAACCTCAGCTGTCAGTCTTATATTGCTTGTCCCACCTCTGTGCCTCAGTTATAGCAAGTACTTTTACTTTCCATTCTGTACTTCATGTGGAGAACTGCGTAATCGCACAGCAACCCAGAAGGCATTTTTTGCATGTTATTGTGATTACAGTCAGTAAGCCATCACCCTTACCAGTATGTTTCATACAAGAGATGTGGGACTTAGGACTCCTTGTGGTATACTGAATGTGGTATACTGGCTTATACAGATCTATTGATAATGGATTATATAAGCAGGGCTGTATTTATAAATAGGGCAGCAGCTTTAGTGGGGTAGCCCATGGGTGCTTATTAGATAGATCTGGTCGCATGCCTAGGGCAGCACTGAACAAAGCCCTGTTTATGATACAGAATCTAAGATTGGCAAATTCTGTGATTGTCTTCTTATAACGGTCCCCAACTGATGTATGTCTGGTCCATGGTATTGGTTAAATGCATTCGAATTTTACCTTTACTGTATTTAGCATGCCAGGGTAAAAATGTTGTAAACTCCTTGAAAATGTACATTCTGGAAGCTTTAAAGATGATTTGGTATGAATTCATGAGACCTTTAATGGAGTAGGTAGAAAGGTGTATGTAAATTATGATTTTACTCTATACAGCTAAACTAAATCTAAAACACAGCAGGAACTGCTATGAATGATATATATCCTTTGTAAAGCCCAGGATAACATGCCATTTCAATATCATGGATTAATATCTATATATGACTTGTATATTTATATATATATATATATATTTTTTTTTTATTAATAAGAGAAATACTAAAAAGGCTAAACGATAAAGCTCATTTAGGAACGCAAATGGAAATTTGCACTTTGCTTGGAACACTGCTGTGGTAAATGAGGCCTTATGTCCTATGTTTCACTTTGCTTTAATATTTGTTTTAGATGAATATTATTAAACAGCATTAGGCCGAACGATATATTATGCTTGAGTGTATTATTCATAATGTACTTATTCAGCATTCCTGTAGTAAAAAAATATGTATTATTCAGCATTCCAAGCAGTAAAATAAAAAAGAAAACAGGGTATTTTAGCTAAACACGAGTGCCAAGTGCAACTCATGCGCCTACAGCAAATTCATATCTGCAGAGCATGGTTTTGACTTGATTTATGTTACTACCCTCCAGCTTCTTTTTGCCTTTCAAAACGAGGAGAAATTTCCAGAGAATGGCTGGGCAGTGTATGATGCAATGACTGAGTTCCGCAGACAGGTATGTCAGCCTAATTATTATTATTAAGCACAGTAACGCATGGTCAGACATGAACAGCCTTTGTTTATTACATTTCCCCCTTCAGTGCTTATTTAATCAACTGTGCAATAGAGGACAAGTGTACAACTAAAATCATTTCATTTTCATTACAATGTGTAATCTCTTGATAATATTTTTGGTTTATGCAGGTACAGGCTGCTGGATAATGAGGCATATGGAATGGAGTTGTTTAGTTCATTTTCTTCTACTTCCCCCAATTACTTTTTGTTCCAGTATTGGCGTATCAAAACACTGTGTGTAACGTGCCATTCACCTCTGAAGATTGTTAAATGTTTAGGATTTTGCCTTTCTGCAATTAATGTGTGATTCTATGGAGGGTAATATCACTTATAACTGCAGTCACACTACTTATGTTACCAGTATTACATTAATCGCCAGCAAGGTTCAATAAGTACTTTAGGGTCAATGGCACACAGAGTGCTCATCAATGCTGTCCTCTCAGTGAGAATTGTAGTGAACTCCTCATCACTGCTGCTATGTAGCACAACCCATTTCTACTAGGTAATGAGCAACTGCTGCTATGTGGCACAAGCCATTTCTACTAGGTAAGCCTTACTTAGGAACTAGGTCCTAGTTGGGAACATTTCTACTAGGTAAGCCTTACTTGGGAACCCCATATTTCTTGGGGGAACACCTTGAAATGTGCTGTAAGGCATCCATTTCCTATTAAACATAATAGGAAGCAGTGGTCACTACAGTTTTCTGTAAGCATGCCACAACCACCACAAATGTCCAGGTGCCAAGCCTAAAGTCAGTCTCTACAAACCTATGGGAAATGAATCTCCCACAATGCAGGTATCATCCACAGAAATATACGCAGCTTGCAAAATAAACTGTGTGATGTATAAAGTCAGGCATGTACAGAGCATTAACAGTAAGGGCTTTGGCACACCGTAAAGATTTGTTGCCCATGGTAGCTCTCCTAAATCTCCTTAAAGGTTTTAAAACCTATTACTTGAAATTATCTGACTTAATTGCAGGAAGTAGTTAAGGAAAGCAAACTGCGATGAAGCCCGATCAACACAAGTAATATGTTTTACTTAAGGTTATCGCAATGTTAGGCAATGGCAGGGTACTTCTGGGAATTTGTCGCCCGTAGTAGCACAGGGCAATAAATCTTATGGTGTGCCATTGCCCTAAGGTTAGTAATTACCAGCATTAACCAGCAAATTTAGTTCTCACTGAGGGTTTACAAGACACGGAATGGTAACCCAATAAAATCTCAAAAGACTAGGGACAAATAGCAGAATTGCTGGCAAATACAGTAATTTCTTATACAGGTATAGGATGTGTTATCCAGAATGCTCGGGACCTGGGGTTTTACAGATAGGGGATCTTTCTGTATTTTTGGTCTCCATACCTCAATTAAGCTTAAAAAAATATACAAATTAATTAAATTCAATAGTATTGTTTTCCCTCCAGTAAGAATTAATTATCTCAATTAGGATCAAGTACAAGGTACTGTTTTATTACAACAGAGAAAAAGGGAATCATTTTTTAAAATTTGAATTATCTGATTAAAATGGAGTCTATGGGAAATGGCTGTTCCGTAATTCAGAACTTTCTGGATAAAAGGTTTCGAGATAACCGATCCTATACTTGTACTGCAAGCACCTTAAAGGAACAGTAACACTAAAAAATGAAAGAGCTTTAAAGTAATAAATATATAATGCACTGTTGCCCTGCACTGGTAAAACTGGTGTGTTTGCTACAGTAACACTGCTATAATTTATGTAATAAGCTGCTGTGTAGCCATGGGGGCAGCCATTCAAGCTGGAAAAAAGGAGAAAAGGCACAGGTTACATAGCAGATAACAGATAAGTTCTGTAGAATACAATAGTGTTTTATCTGTTATCTGCTATGTGTCTGTGCCTTTTCTCCTTTGAATGGCTGCCCTCCATGGCTACATAGCATCTCATTTATATAAATCAGTGCTGTCCAACTGGCGGCCCGCGGGCCGCATGCGGCCCTCGACCCCCCTCTGTGTGGCCCCCCACCTGTCTGGCTGCTTTGATGGCTTACGTTTGTGTAAGCTTTAAATGATATCAATACTGAGATTAACTGGCCCCCTGCATGGTTCTCACCACAGATTCAGGCTGTAATCCCTCTGTATTGTTTAAAAATGTAATCCCCTGTGTTGTTCACACCTTTTAATCTCTGCATTGTTCACCCCCTGCAGTGTTCACACCTCAGGCTGTAATCACCCACATTGTTCACCTCTTCACACCTCAGACATTGTATGTACTGCCTGGCCTATGCTGCCTGTGTATAGGCAGCATAGGGTAGGCTGAGTATGGCACATAGGCAGCATAGGGCAGGGAGGGTAAAACCGGAAAATCGGCTCTTCTGGTGCAGAGAGCGCAATTGCGTTCTCTGCACTAGCGATCTCACCGGGGGGGGGGGGGCATCCAGGATATGTCCAGAATCGCTCCTGGTCTTAATATGACATAATATAATTCTTTAACATATGAATGATGGTTGATATCCCTGCAGCGACCATTGTGATAAAGTGGGTGTGGTTTGAAGTGGGTGTGGTTTAAAATGGGGGAGTGGCCAAAACTGGCTTCCATTAGCGGCCCTCCACCATGTATGCTAGAGAATTTCCGGCCCTCGGCACCGCAGAAGTTGGACAGCACTGATATAAATTATAGTAGACTTTCTGAAGTAAACACACAGCTTTTACCAGTGCAGGGCAGCAGCACATAATATTTTAGTTACTTTTATACACTTTCATTTTTTGGTGTTACTGTTCCTTTAATAGCACGTTCTATATTATGCTATGCTAAAAGACTTTTCTTAACTACTGGTATATCACCAATAAAGTTGCTACACATGATAAAATTGCATTTCAGCAATGATTGGGCCCGAAGTGAAAATCCAGATTTGCTAGAGCCCCAAGTGGGGTTTTCCAACTACGAACAAAGAGGTGTAAGAAATCCTCTCATGTTTTCAGAATTTGCTTCTTGCTGATTTCTCAGACAAGTACTAGGTGTAAAACAGCAGCTGCCATAAAAGCACATTGATATTATACAAGTAACTTTTAGATCAGTCCTCTGGGATTCCCAAACAGACAAATGATATCTCTGCATAAATTCAGAAAAGTCAGAAAAATAAATAGGCCTATGCTTGTCTCCTAAATAATACATCAGCCCAGTGAGATTCCTAGGATTATATTGTATTGTAACACAGTGCTGCTTAATATATATAGTAGTCTACACAGAATTTATAAGGAGTTCATGCTTTCCTCATGTAACTTACTGTATTGAGGACCCCACACATACAGACATTGACTGCTGCCTCTGTCTCTCTTGAACAAGTTGGCAGCTTATTGGCACATGTAGGGCCCACAACATTTGCCTTACAGTAAATGATCTCTGCTTATTCAAATATCAGTTAGGTTGGCATTGTTTGTGTGTGGCTGTGGTTACTGTACATATGGCAGTACATAACATACACACCTTAAGTTAATATACAGAGGCAATACATTGGCATTTTACTTTTATAACCTAAACACTTACGTGGTCAAAATCATATTCTATAAATGCACTTTGCCATAGTTGAGACTATGTGTAACTTCTCAGCATGGGCTTTGTCCCCATTTAGCAGCCATGGCATTTCTGTGGAAATGTTGTGACAAATAGAACCATAGAATCATATGCAATTACTGACCCTTAGCATAGGTGCTATATAGTTATCAGTTCTCATTGCATACCATGGAGAGCCATTTGACGTTCCGGGCGTTTATTCGGGTACTTTAACTATACAAACGTTACAGCTGCAGTGACTGATCTACTCGTGATATTTGCTTTAAGGACAATCAATTTACTCGCCTTTTGAGCATTTTCAATTAGTGATTTATCAGTAATTTGAGGCTGAGGACTCTTGAGAATGCATGCTCATTAGTATAGCCTCACTCTCTGCAAGCTTAAAGTACTGATGGCATTACTATGTTCTACAGTAACCATGTTTGAGTTCCTTGTCATTTACTCTAACTGTTTTGGAACAAAGTAGCCATGGTTTCACCAGCCCAGCAGAGTACTACGTGGTATCAAATGTTTTTCCCATTCCATCCTTGTAGTATGAGAGACCATTTCCAGGCGGATTGCCCAGGTTGAGTCAGCCTGTTAGTGTAACAGCTGCCATGCCAATGACCAGTCAGCCCATCTTACATAGTTAATCGTTTTGCAATTGACAAGATTACAACCATTACCAGTGCAGACATATTCTCCACTATGTCTTTGTGTTTAGAAAAATCCTTTATATATCATCACTCTGCTTTTTTAAATGCTTGGTATGGAAAAAATGTTTGCCCGCCTCTTTAGTTAATGTTTCCAACCACAATCACAATGTTCTTCTGGGATTTTATCACCACCAAGTGGCCTTATACCCACAGTACATGTGTTACGGAGAAACAGAAAATTGGAATAGCCATTTATTTTGCTTTTGTTGCTCTGTTTCCAAGGGTTTGCCTAATGGCCAGTGGAGAATAACATTCATTAATAAGAATTATGAGCTTTGTGACACCTATCCGCCTCTCTTGGTGGTGCCGTACAGTGCTTCTGAAGAGGATCTTAAAAAAGTTGCTGCTTTCAGGTCCAGGAACAGGATTCCGGTAAGTGTTATAAGGGGTTCAGGAAAACAAAATATCTTCTGTTGCCACTTTAAGGTAAACTATGCACTTTTAGATATCAAATTCATGTAAACCTTATGCTTATATAAAAGCTAAACATACTATCATTTAATTGATCTTACTTATCTCCATATTTTTGCCCAATAATGAATAATTGTTTACAACTGTGATGGTCTAGACCAGTGTCAGAGGCCCTGAGGAATGAAGGGAATTCCCCACTGCTGAGGAACAGTTTAGCGGAGTTGCCAGTCCTTTTGTTTTAGACTTGCACATTAACCATCTTAGGTTTGATGCTTGGATTTCACAACAGAACTTAATCATCTCCTCTAGGTTTTGTCTTGGCTGCATCCAGAGAATCAGTCTGCTATTATGCGTTGCAGCCAGCCTCTTGTGGGTATGAGTGGCAAACGTAATAAGGATGATGAGAGGTATCTGGATATTATCAGGGATACAAATGGCCAGACATCCAAGTTGACGATCTACGATGCCAGGCCTAATGTTAATGCAGTAGCAAATAAGGTAAGTAGCTCAGCCACTATACGGAATGCTTATTGTGAAATCAAAGGCTACAGAACTTACTATGCAGCTTTTTGCACCTCAGGCTATGTAGTCTGTCCAAATAGGCATATCTTGTATGTCATATCACATTGAAGGCGAAAGACATAAATGAAATAGGTGGTGCTTATTTAGGTCATGAACCTGTTAAATGTGGTGTCTATAATATGAGCTGATCTAGTTGTATTGATCTTGTAGGCCACTGGAGGAGGCTATGAGAGCGAGGATGCGTATCCTAATGCAGAACTAGTTTTCCTTGATATTCATAACATCCACGTCATGAGGGAGTCCCTAAAAAAACTAAAAGATATTGTCTACCCAAATGTAGAGGAATCTCACTGGCTTTCCAGTTTAGAATCAACTCACTGGTTAGAACATATTAAGGTAAGTAAAAACTTATACACACGTATACCATAATGTGTATGATTGGAACCTTAGATTGTAAGCTCCACTGGGGCAGGGACTGATGAGAATGATGTACAGTTTTTGTAAATGCTTTTGATTATGTTGGTACTTTATAAATATAGTAAATTATGTAATTTATAGCAAATAATAATATCCATAGGCCAAGAATCTGCCCCATATGGCATTAGCATTAGACTTGTACTCTTATTTTTTCTTCATTGTCACCCTGTTTATGTGCCACCAATGCATCTCAGCCATTTCTTCTGTTTCTCCTCACTAACTTCTCCCACCCTAACTAAAGCCTGTTGCCCTACCTCTGCTAGAAAAGGCAAATATTTACTGCTCTGTTGAAAAGAAAATCAGGCAAACAGATTTTTCATTCTAACAATGTTTTTATTATTTCAGCTTGTCTTGACAGGTGCAATCCAGGTGGCAGATAAAGTGGCTTCAGGGAAAAGTTCTGTTGTTGTGCACTGCAGTGATGGGTGGGATAGGACAGCACAACTAACATCACTCGCCATGCTGATGTTGGACAGCTACTACAGAACTATTGTTGGCTTTGAAGTTCTGGTGCAGAAGGAGTGGATTAGTTTTGGACACAAATTTTCATCGGTAAGCATTGCTTTTTAGTTAGAAAGTCAATGCAAAGATCTAATAGGTAACTAAGGGCTGTTGAAGTTGTGCAATATAGTAAATAGGGCTACATACTGCATACCTGAAAGTGGCAATATTTGCGCTATGTTGCTAATGGAGTTTATGTTTCATGATAAACACCTAACACTGAGGTAGGTAAGCAGTCCTGCAAGCAATGTGGTTGTTGATAAAAACAATATTTAATTCAGAATATTGAAACCTTGATTGCCTTTTAATAATATAAAGTAAACATTGTTTTTATCATCAACCAAGTTAGCTGCAGGAGTACCTGCTTATCCACTGTTAGAGCTGCCCCCCACTGCAGTGCAGTGATATCTCAATAAATTACCCTGTTTCACTGAAGAACATGTGTACTCTCCGGGTTGTTTGTATAAATTTGAAATGTCTACAGCCAGCACGGGGCCTGTTACCTGTTGACGAGTACTCACTGAGAACACTGGAACCTATTTCGGATGTTTAGCAGTTTCCTTCTTTACATATACAAATTGAATTGGATGATTCGCTCATGTGACAGCCCAGGATTTATAGAGAGGTGGTCGCTGTTATATATGGTTAAAGCAATATTTTTTTACTACCATGGAGAGCAGCAATCTTTTATATTTTTTATAGTTAAAAAACAATTTGTATCAGTGGCTACCAATTCATTGTTAGAATAAAGAAGTATCTGTACAGGAGACTTTTACTGCATCACATAGTTACTTTGAAAGCCATCCAGAGTGTTATGTTTTACTCTACTTAACAGTTACTTCATTGCTGGTTTTTGTGTTTATGTGCAGTGCTTTAATAATTTAATTATTTAAAATTTAATAATCTTATCTAACTTTCTTGCAAAATATGTGCGGTTATTTGCTCTTTAAAAAAAGTATGTGGATGAAATGAAATGCTGTCATTTATTGGCAGTTCTTTTTATTACATTGGTAAAACATCTTCCATCAAAGATAGTGATCCTAATAACCATCCTCTATTATAATACATATTGTGCTCTGATCATTTCAGAGAATAGGACATGGCGATAAGAATCATGCTGATGCCGACAGATCTCCTATCTTCCTGCAGTTTATTGATTGTGTTTGGCAGATGTCAAAGCAGGTAAATGGCTCTGAGCTAAGGTGTATATATTAAGCTTGCCAACCATTGTTTGAGTGTGTAGAAGCAAAATAACTATCATGCTAATAGAAATATTTGTGTTTTTATGCTCCTTTACTTTCACCTGTAATATGACCTATTTATTTTCATTCCAGTTTCCAACAGCGTTTGAATTCAATGAGCATTTTTTGATCACAGTATTGGATCACCTTTATAGCTGCCGGTTTGGAACATTCTTGTATAATTGTGAAAACATCAGAGATAAAGAAGTAAGTAGGAATAATGTGGAATTCACACAACGGTTTGCTTGTTAGTGTAGGGAATCTAAATCTTTTCCACACTGTGTGAACTAAAACTCCCCGCATCGCCCAGACGCAAGTGGCTACTAGAGGAATTCCGCAGATCAGTAGAATCTGGAAAGGAACATGTTTTTACCAGTAAAAGAACCATGTGGCATTAAAAGACATCTTGTTTTAATTAAGGTTCTGTTGGCATGAGGCTTTTCCCAATGTTTTTCCACTGGACAGGTTTCCAGGTGGCCAGTGGAAAAACACTCCAAAGTTCCCCTCCACTCAATTGAATTGTAGTCACTTAAACCAGTATGGTGCACTCACAGGTCAAAATATGGACAATACAGATCCAGATAATTACCATTACCATAAATGCCAGTGCCCTTAAGGGTGAAGTAAAGCCTAACTAAAGAAGTAGATTGTTTTGGGCTTCTGTACCAGCCCAAGGCAAGCACAGACCTTTAGCAGTAAAGATCTGTGCCACTGAGCATGAGTGTCACAGACACTTCTAACAGAATTCAAGATGGTGAGCTCCTTTGACAACTTTGAAGGCCTGGGCCAGAGGCTGAACCTTTCGGCTGGTGCAGTAAGTTTAATATAAAAAATATGGCATTTTAGCCATTCCTTATTAGGGTTTAGTTCTCCTTTAAAAGCAAAAACGAATAACCCACCAGCTGTGTAGAAGATGGTATATAGTAACATGCCTTGTGATGTTTTGTGGCAACTTTTACAGCATGCCCTGCTTATTATTGTGATATTCCGTGTGAGTTATGTCAAAATTGGACAGCCTGAATGCATTTACACAGGTATAAATATAACTTTTAATATCCTTTACACTATTGTTTTAATAATATTCAGTGTAAGTGTAATGAGAAATCACTGTTTTGAGAGCCTAGTGTCATGTACTAACACACTAGAAAACCATGTCTGATATAAGGTTTTCCTTTTTGCCTTGCAGAAAGTGAGAGAAAAAACACAGTCTTTGTGGTCATTGATAAGCAGTGAAAAATCAAAATACACAAATCCTTTCTACACCAAGGAACTGAATCGAGTATTATATCCTGTTGCTAGTATGCGTCACCTGGAACTTTGGGTGAATTACTATATTAGATGGAATCCAAGAATCAGGCAGCAAGTAAGTTGGTCATGTCAAGTTGGTATTAGCCAGGCACCAGCCATATCTCTGCTCATTGTAAACAGTTGGCCAAGATCTTAAATAAAGTGTCACATGTTGCAAAGCACAGGCCCTAATGAGGATCATTTTTCAATGCCCAGCATGCAGACTGGATTAAAAACATTAAACAAGCCATAAAGTATTTTAAAATAGTGTTTTTATGAATGCTAAAGGTGTTCATCATTTCAAAATACAGCTCACAAGCCTATTAAACAAGAGCCAATTCCTAGGAGATGCCACAAACATACTGTATTTTACCCAGAGGTGTGGCACCACTTTAATAACATGTTTCTTCCCATCAGCAACAAGAATGTTGCCACTAGTTCTTATTTGTGCTACAGGCAAATTCATTTGTTTGCGTGTTAGAAACAGACTAGCTTTTGAATGAATAATACAAAAAAGTATTAGTGTCAGTATTATCCTTACAATCAAGTGCTCCTGTAGCCTAGCGTTTATACATGAGTACACTAGCACTGTGTAATCATGGTTTTAGTAAAATCTGAAAAATAAATCTTGTATATGCACAGTTGGTACATGTCATTTGTTTTAAATACAGCATGACATTGTACTCTCTCTCTGTCTCCCCCATTTCTTGTAGCAGCCAAACCCTGTGGAACAGCGTTACATGGAGTTGCTAGCTCTGAGAGATGACTATGTCAGAAGACTTGAGGAGCTCCAAATCACTAATTCACCAAAGATGAACAGCTCCACCACCTCGCCTTCTTCCCCATCACAGATTATGCCACAAGTGCATACACCATTTTGATCCAAGTCCTGTGTCCTTTATATTGTAAAGTCACTATTTTTATGAAAGGCCATTTTGAATGATTCCTTTTTTTTCCACTGAATTTTGTTTCTCCTGGTTGAAATGAAATGTGCCTTCTTAAGAGTATTGTATTAACATTTGGGAATATCTGCTTTTTTTTCTTTTAATAATGACCTTTTGAAGAACAAGATGTAGGAAGGATGCCATGGTTTTGCACCCAATCATGTTGGACATCAGATTTGGTGGAACATAGCTTGTATTAATTGCTTGCATTTTCAATGTCAAGGAAAGGTCCATGTCCAGTGAACAGATTGGATTCACTTCTGCCAGCTGCTTTAATATTTTCATTCCCATGTCACATGCCTATGTACAAAATAGCAGTTTCTCCAGGAGTAGAAGACCTGGGTTGTGTTGTACTTGATATTATGGATTACATCTCTTGTGCTGGTCACACAGAGCACCTAATGTGCAGTGTCTTTTTTCTTTTAATTTCCTGGTTGACATTTTGGATGTGATGAAGCCACCTGTAGAGCAATTACATCATGTAAATGTGTTGAAAACACTGCACTTTCTGTCTTTTGGGTAGAGGAGGTTGTAAAGATGGACTTTAGTGACACATTTTCACTCATACAGACTGAGTGAATGGCCACACTGTTAAATAAATGGCGTGTCATCTGGTCAGTGTGGTTCATGCTTGACGACCCTGAACCAGAACAAATGTAGCTAACAAATGGTTTATGATGTAATATAGAAGTAGAAAACACTGCATTGTATGTGCAGATGCTTGTGCCCGGCTTGCACTAAGGTTTTATGGAGATGCAAATCATATTTAGTGTTGGAGTTGCCTGTATATTCTTTTATACCAATATTTGCATAAATTATGTCATAAGCGTAAATTTTGGCCTCAGACTTGATGCTTCAGTGCAGTGCTTAGAATATATGGAAGGTGATACATTTTTTTGCTTTTGAATGACTTCTGACACAAATCTGATTTTTAAACCACCTGGTGTCCATAGCCCATTCATTTTAATACTTAATGTGATTAAACATTTGAATGAAGACAGCTGTAAGACTAAGACCGCCTACGCTTTTTTAACCTCCTCAGCCATTGCTGGGACATATCACCCATAGCAGGTGGAGGTGCAGACGTCCGTAATCCCTTGCCTTATTGTCTTTATGTCTTGGTGTTTAGTGGACAACTCAGAGACAAGTAACAGAGCATATGTGCCTTTGTACGGATGCTTGAGCCCCATGTATGTTTCATCTGTTAGTCATTAAAAATAGTACTTATCTTCAGGGAGCATAAGACATCATATTTCATTCTAAAAACAAACAAACCCCAGAGATACATTATTCATCTTTTTCTGCAGTTGTGTATGACCACATAGGAAAAAAATCCAAAGGGTTGAAAGGATATGCCAAGCAATGCAACAGACATTCTTCATGGAGCAGTGTCTTATTTTGGTGTCCCTCAGACTGTGTATAACACCAGCTATAAAAACTAGTGCTAATGCTACTGTTGTTGGTAAAAGCCAAAGCTTTGCTTTGGAACATTTAATACTTTAGATGGCAATGGATCTGGAGCCTAGAGGTTTGAATATTATATAGAAAGACAACCAAATGATTTCCTGCTTCACACTATTCAGCAGCAGTTTGTATGTTTAAAGCTGACCTATAGTCAATGAGCAGCATCATAGGTGCATTTTGTGATGATCTACAGTGACATGTTTATATAGCATTAAACCATACAGTTTTATATTGCCTTTTTCCTATATGAACTGCTTGCTGACGCTTGGATCTCTTGTTGCAGGCTAATTGTATAAGGTGCTCAGTTGTTTTGGCACTGTTGAGGAAGGGTCAAAATGCCCCAAATGACCCTTTCTTTGTGTTTGTGGTAATCGCCATTAGGTGCTTTTAGGCAGTTTTAGCTTGAAAACCCTAGACTTTGAACATTTAAGAATAACCCGACAAACACTTGCACAAGTGATCTGACCATTGTCCCTACAGGTGAATTTTACTTCTGTGTGCCATTGACCTAAAAAGGCTATTTAAATACTCTTAATTTACTTTAGACATAAGCAATTACTTAGCTAAGTACATATCTTTGACATAACATTGTAATTACTGACATTATAAAATGAACATTGATTAAAATCATACAATTATCTGATTATCTCTTTTTATGTATTCTCAATGCATATAACAGGTATACTTGCTTGCAAAACACAGTGCAATGAATCCCCACCTACCAGAATATTCTAAAATACTCAGTGTGCCTGGACTGGCAGTCTATGGATTCTGGCATTTCAAAATTTCACCCAAGTAGATTTCTTTGTGTTAGTTCATGTTCTTGCACAAGTAACTTTAGACATTTTTATTAAGAAAATTAATTCTAAGCACTTCTAGTAATAGATTTAGCCTAGTACAATTTCATTTTTTCAACAGGTTTTTTTTAAATAAATACCATTTGAAGACGTGTTCTAGCCCTACAGGACAAACCAAAATAAGGCAAGCGGACGACATTTAGTATACAGAGCTCTATGTGCGCGTTCTTGTTGAAACTGGAAGTCACTTTATGCAGCATTTCCAGTGAAGATTTATAGCATCGGCGTATCTAGTAACTTTCTTTTTTCTTGTTTATTGCACTTGGGGTCAGGGAAGAATGCTGGAAGCCGCGTTTAGTGATATAACATCCACACTGAGGGAGGCAGAGCACTGGCAAACTTTTGCTTTGCCGGCTGAGCTTAGAATGTACTGAGCGGCTTCCTGTGTGAGAAGTGTTCGTGTATGCAGCTGTAGGAAAGTAATGCACAACTTTTACGCACTGGCATTTGTTAGAGGGGCAGTACATGGGGCTGCAAGTAGACAACATGAGCGGGCATGAAGGGAATCAAGGGAAGTAATATGGCGATGGGGGCCCTTTCAAATTGCAGCAATGTCACATGCCCCCATTGACTGACAAACTATACAACATCATAAATAGAAGGTGTGGGATATGTTGACTTTATGGGCAGGGTGTTTTGAAAAGGTGTTACTGTCCCTTTAACTTATACAGAGGTGTTTTAGCCAACTTTTCTGGTGGTAGTATGAATATAGCTAGGCAGAGGTGCTGGTAATTTTTGTTGGCTCTGTTTGGGGGAGTCTTATATATGGCTTTTTTTTGAATAGCCATGCCCCAGTGCAGCTAGTGTATGATATCTTTTTTTAGTGAGACTTTTACCAAAGCCAGTAGGAGCCCTTTCTTTGGTAATAAGGTTACGTCCAGGTCTTATCTATAAATGCTCGTTGATTTTTTTATTTTAGGGGATTTCTGATCAAGATATTTAACTGCTTTTTTCTTGGGTGTTAGGCTTAAGGTGAATTCAAGGCCTTTTACAGTAAGATTTCCCTGTAATTTTGATGGATGTTAAAACTGTGCCATTACTAAGGAAAATTACATCACTAGCTTTTTTTATTAAATGATGGTTAAGTATGTTTAAACCATAACCTGCATCTGTAAAATGTAGCCAAAATCTAAATCTTTCAGAAGTTCTTCCTGCTAATGATAAATCCTATAAATCCTGGTGTCATTTTTGTTTAGAATAACTTTTAAGAGGTCATTCATGCTGTTAACTTACAATATGTTCCCCTTAGTTGTATTTCACTGAAAGTTTTGAAGGGATTGTTGAGATTTTATTTTGTAAATTATTGTAAACATAACAGTTTAGAGAGTAACACAGTGCTTTATGTTATAATGCCATAGTCTGTTGTAAAGTTGGCATATACAGCTTTTTGTATATAATGTCTGTATTCATTCATAAAACACAGTTGCAGAATACTGTGGAAAGCAATAGACTGATCAAACAGTATTTTTGAAGCCAGAACAAAATGTAAGTAGATTACTGTGGTTTTTTTTGTTGCACAGCTTTGTGATTATTGTATGTAAAACTTATCAACGCTCTTTCGCTGCTAGAGATGCTTCAGTCTTAAATAATAGGCCCCAAGACAGCAAATAGTCTGACTACAAAAGTATTAAAGCAATTCTGACATGTTCCAATGAAAATTCATAGGAACGTGTCAGTATTAGTAAAGAAATGCAGCACGAAAATCTTGCTGCCCCCCAGCCTTGCATGCCTGACAAAGTGGCAGGAGAGCCTTTAGCCATGTCAGCTTTGGTAAGTACCGCTGGGGGCAACTTTGGAGAACTTTTGGCTACAAAGATTTTCCTGCCCCAACTTTTTACTGATATTGACACGTTTCTATAGATTTTCATAGGAACATGTCAGAATTGCTTTAAAGGACAAGGAAAGCCCACTGAAAATGTCTTTCTATATAAAAAGACTTACTTCGGCAGCGCTCTGTAATCCCCTCCAACAGCAATCTTTTTCAAGCAGCACTGTTTTTTTGAGAAGAAAAACGCTGACTTGTGTCTGTTACGAACCTCCCATGCAGCTGCGGATTTAGATAAGACCAAGACCAGTGATTCTGCGCAGTAGTGTCTTCCAGGGAAGCAGAACGGATTGAGTGGTAGAGTAGAAGAAATAACTAACCTCACAAATGTCCGCCAATAGCAACCTTCGCATCTGGTTGCCACGCTGATTCCAATACAGAGCTAAAACACATAAGAGAGAGTGGGATAGACTGGTGCATAAATTATGGCAGCGTGAAAAGGACTAGAGGAGACTATCACAAATCTGCTGGATGTAAGTGAAGAAGGTGCTCTTGACAGATACAAACTTAGCTATTATTTGCAGGAAAGGGGTCTGTATCTGACTGGCAAAACTATTAATATGGGCTTTCCTTGTCCTTTAATACTTTTGTGTCAGAACCTGCAGTCACACAGATGCTTTGGGGGGGAGGCATTAATAGTTGGATAAATTCATTAAGTTCCCTTCATATTTGGGCTATATTTATTTTGCAGCTGTATAATGTGTTTATTTTTTTAATCAAAGGCAAAAGTGCCTTAAAATTAAGGAAAAAAAACTCAGTTCTAAAGGAATATATCTTTAAAAGGCTGTAGCACTATGTAAAGTGGATAAATACAATAAAAAAGTAAGTAGTAAATATTCTATTTTACTAAAATATTTTCACAGCATTGGGTACAGCACATTATACATGTAGAGTAGAAATGGCTGAACAGAATTGTCCTTTCTTATGGAGTACATACTTTGTATAACATATCCAACAACAATTGTCTAGAAATTATTTTGTGAAAAATGATGTATACTGCTTTTGTTTGAAAATATAAATAAAACATAATGGTAAACTGAAATAAAACTGTAAATACTACACATGGCCTTATGCTTTAATTTGTTTGAACAACTGTGCGTATGGTACAGTGCCGCGGAATATGTTGGCGCTTTATAAATAAATGTTGATAATAATAATGATGATATGGTACAAACTGAGTAACAGAATTCAGTATCTTGAAAAGATTTTCCACCAATTTTGTGTATATATATATATATATATAAAATTCACTCTCTGGTTTTCAACTTTTTTTTATTACAGATGATAATTCAGGAATACCCACAAAACCAATTTCAGCATAGACCATTTGAGAAAGGCTAGCAAATCTGGTACAGGCATGCAGAACAGAGAGTACTAATGGTTATCAGAGAAGGCTACAAGATCACATGTGCATTCACAGCCTCTGCAGATTTGCTAGCTCTTAATACCAGGATACATCTTTAAACAGGTTCTCAGAGAAATCATTCAGAAACCATTAAAAAAAATGTAATTATATGTTTGACATAAAGAGACATTCAAGGGTTTTTAGTAAAGAAAACAGGGGACATATTTATATAGAAACATGGTACACAAGATGCATATCTGCACATATTGATCAGGTTATGTTCATAGATATCTATGTTTCACCATAGAAAAGTAATATCACCAGTTCAGGGCACTGCCTTTCGGACTATTTACAGAACTATGCATTTTTCAACAAGATATGCCTAGAGAGAATACAAATACAAGAGAGGAACGGCACTAGATTACCTGATTAGAAACCATGCAATTTGCAGGACTCCACACACCAATTACCGAACTAGTATTCGAGCCCCTGTAACAAGAATTATGCTATCTACTGTCTGATTTACCCCAGGTTTTTTTTTTTACTCATTTTTTACTACAGATTCTCAACTGAAATTAGATCAAGGATTGTTCACCTTTAAATTAATTTTTAGTATGATGTAGAGAGTGCTATTCTGGGACAATTCCCAACTGGTCTTCACTTTTTATAATTTGGGGTTATTGAATTATTTAGCGTTTTGTTCAGCAGCTCTTCAGTTTAGAATTTTGGCAACTATCTTGGTTGCCAGGGTCCAATTTAACCTAGCAACCAGGCAGTGGTTTCACAGAAAGACAGAAATATGAAAAGAGGAGGGCCCTATAAATAATAAAAAGTAACAATAAGAATAAAATTGTAGGCTCACAGAGCAAAAGTTTTTTTAGCTGCTAGGGTCACTAACCCCTATTTGAAAACTGGAAAGAGGAAGTTAGTTAGGAAGGCAAATAATTTAAAACTCTAAAAAAAGGTTAACCTAAAGGCGAACAACCCCTTTAAATTGGCACTAATGGGCCTGCAGTGGTCCATTGTAAAGTGATGGATTCTGAGACTTGAAGTCCCTTTGATCCTGGTGCAAGATCTCTGGGAAGTGAACCACCCACTATTGAATGCATAGAGGACTGAAGTAGGGATGGAGAACTGGTTCAATCAAGCACACAGGCAGACTTTTGTTTTTTACTCTGGAATCAGGTCGGTCTGCATTAAAAAAAAAAAACAATACATTTATTTTTAGTTTTGATAACGTTTATGCAATTTTTTTTTTTACATATGTCTAAATGAATAAGATCACTTTCAAAAATGGGGTATAATTTTATTTTAACACATTGCTACAAATCTCCCAGCACGGAAAAAAACCCAGTGGGGCCCCCAGAAATTACTTGCTCCCTGCTTAACCCCAAACTCTGATCGCAAGCAGAATGCGCAGACCAAGACAGCTTTTGCTTTCATACTGAGATGTGACTTGACACTTTTGTAGCCAAGGCTGTAGGAAATGCCAGGAAAGTACTCCTAGTTTGCTATGTTAGGAGGCCACTTAAGGGAGAAAGATACAAGAGCAGTTGTTTCCACTCTCCGCTAGTTTTTTCCTGTACAGTGAAATGTTAGCCTCTAGGAAAGCCAGACAATTTCACTGTGAAGTGGCAACGCAGATTCTGCTAGCTTGGCCTGACACAGAAGCTCAACAATAAACATCATGAAATAATGTACACCTTGTGCATAATTCTAATCTGCAGTTAAACAACACTACAAAAGAGCATGGGGTGATTTCTTCAGTACAGTGACTCAGTGCAAAGTTAAAGATTTGCATTAAACTAGTTGCTTTTGTAACTGCTGCTTCATATTCAGTCTGTTCTATGCAATAGAATTGCTTTACAATGTGCTTAAAGGGTTCCCACTCTCATTTAGCGTTCTTTCAGGAATGTCCAAACAGGAGTGCCTGCTAAAAAGTAACAGCTCTAGGTAGAATGAGTGTGGAAAAGTTCATGATTAACATGCAGTATGCCTAAGGACTGTGCAGGCAGTGCAGAAATGGCTGTAGTAGTGGGCATAATACTGTATACTCTTTGGGGAAAGATTGTGGCTGTGGATAGTTTGAGACTGGAGACCAAGGATGCCACCTCAGGGTCCCCCATCCCAGTTGCAAAAAAAAAAAAAAAAAAAAAACGAATGTTGATAAATCTCCCCCAAGTCTTACAGAGGCGCTACCAGTGTTCCTGTTGGTGTTCTCTATATTCAGAATTCTTACAAAATGCAGTGACATTGACCTATACCCCAACTTAAAAAATATAGTGTAGTTGAACTATGAACTGTTGATTTATTCTTTCTTTAGATCCACCCTCTATACTATTTGGGCACAGCATTACACAGCTTTGAGAGCTACATGTTATAAACCACCCATACTGACTCTGAACATTGTCGTATGAAAAAAACAGAAGTGAAAACTGATAACAAGCACTCTCATGGCCATAAATAGATGGGGATAAGCTGTTAAGATTCAGGAGGCAACAACCACGGCATGTGCCCATGCAAATTTACACAAAGAAAAGTGCTGTAACAATGGATGCTCTTATTCTTTACAGTCTATGTAGAGGAATGCATGGAAAGTAAAAAAAAAAAAGCCATTCATTTTCCCTTACAGAGATCTAAAAGTACAGAATCTGTATATATATATATATATATATATTATATTATATTTATATTATATATATTGAAATTGTTTTATCATTCTAACAGAGCATAGCTGCCTACTATAGTAAGCAGCTAAGTACATTGTGCTAACAATATTAAATGTGCAAAATTCCAACCAAAAAAACCCTACTATAATAAGCAGCTAAAACATTGTGCAAACAATATTGAATGTGCAAAAAAAGCAGCTAAAAAGTGTATTGTGCCAATGTGTAAAATTCCACCATCCAAATCAGAAATAAACCAGTTATACAGGTATGGGACCCATTATCCAGAACATGGTCGGACTGGGCCGCCGGGACACCAGGAAAAATCCTGGTGGGCCCCAGCGGCCCAGTCCGACCCTTGCCGGCGCTCCCCCTTCTGACTGTTCCTCCCCTGACACGTTCAATTAATACACGCTTGGGGAGGCCCTGCACCCCCCTCCGACCCTGATCCCGAATGCTTGGGATCTGGGGTTTTACAGATAAGGGGTCTTTCCGTAATTCGGATCTCCTACCTTAAGTCTGCTAATAAAATTATTTAAACAGTAATTAAACCCAATAGAATTGTTTTGGCTCCAACAAGGATTAATTATATCTTCTTTGTGATCAAGTACAAGGTACTGCTTTATTATTAGAGAGAAAAAGGAAATAATTTTTAAAAATGTGAATTACTTGATTAAAATGGAGTCTATGGGAGATGGCCTTTCCATAATTTGGAACTTTCTGGATAATGGGTTTCCGGTTAAGGGTTTCAATACCTGTACTACAAACCACCAATTCATGCTGAAAAGGCACTTTTGCTCTCTGATCCCCCATTGGCATGCAGTATTTTAGAAATGGAGGGAGAGGGGCACACGTCCTCAGTCTATTCTGGATACCACCACAAACCACCCCCCATGTTTCTTTGTCCAGCATTGTGCACTTGCATGCCCATGTCCTCGACCATTAACCTTCTCTGCACCACAAAGTATCTCAGCTGGCATCAGTCAGATCAATCTTTAAACGAGACATCATATAAAAATTAAGAATGTACCAGTAAATTAAACTCCTCTAGATATAGGATTGTTTCGGACTGATTTATTGAGAAATGCCACCAAAACCTCTCAGTACACTGCACTGTAGGATAAGAACCAGAAGCTAGGCTGACCTGATAGGGAACTGAAGCCTTTCTTTTTTTGTGTGAGCGCAAGGCTGTGATTGGCTATCCCCCTCCTGCTGTGCTTCTGGCAGGAACTGTTAGGACACACCCACCCTTCATTTGAAACAGGGACCTAGAACTAGAATAGGATCTATAGGGAGCTCCAATAAAGGGGCCATTTTTACTGATAGGGTAAATGTTTAGCCCAAAGTGAAACCAGCACCATATATTATTCATAATTGCCTACAAAATTAGGGTTTTTTCCATTTATCCAATATGTCTCCTTTACTATACTGGAAGCTTAGTTTCTTATATCCCAAAGTGCACTGCTATCTTAAACTATCAAGCCAGATGACTTAAGAGCCAAAAACTGTTACTAGCAAGTAAAAAACCTAAAAACAAAGTCAGCCTGAAATGGAACAATCAGAAAGGTGTCTGGACATAGCCACTGCCATCTTGGGAAAAAGTTGTGGTGAAAGGCTGCCAGGGACAGGCAATCTGTGGTATCTGGCAAATGCCAGAGGGATTGTTGTAAGTGCCATAGATATTTACTATTTAGTGGGTAGTGTAGGCTGTTTGGGCCTCTGTCTACTTGAAATGCCAGGGCCTATTTTGAATCCCAGTCCAAAGGTGGGTGCTAGGCAGCCAAGGACAAGCAGCATGATGGGACTGAGGCTGGTAAGTGCTAGACACAGCTAATATAAGTATTACCACATTGCACCATTGCCAGGCCCATATCACGTTCTATGCCTAAACATCTCCTACATAAACTCTGAAATTTGCTTTATCTTCATGTAGGGGATCAGAGAACCCTGTCCCCTGTTTCTCAGTCTGTGATCTCATCCAGCCTAGAGACTGGGGAGGGATCTGATTGGCTTGGATGCCCCAGTGCACGTCTGGGAGAGGTGTGCCTAAGCTTTGGAGCCAAAAATCTAGGGGGGGGGCCAGCAGTTTATAAAGGGAGCCCCTGCTGTTTGCCAGTGCACAGAGAGAGATCCAGAGTGAGCAGCCAGTACAAAGTGTGGTGTGTTCAGACTTGAAAGAATAAAAGTCTGCTGGACTGCTAGGGAGTATAAAGTCCTCTGTGGAACTCTCTGTGTGTGTGTCCCCTGGAATGAACAGGTATTGCCCGTTCGCCTGCTACGTGGGAGCAGCCACCCTTTTCAACGGGGAAGGTACTCTGGGGCAGGTAGCGCTACCTGGGGGGGGCTAAAGAGCTCTTGGGGAAGGGACTGAACTGATTTAAAGGGTTTGGGGGTCTATCCAAGTTGGGGCTGGGCAAGTACAGAGACTGTGCCTGCAGTGGATAGCCCACACAAGTTCCTCAGGGCAGGATTATCAATCATCCCTAAAGCTGTTCTATTTTCTATTTCAAAAGTTATATAAAGTTCGATATTGCTGCAAACCGTGTGTGATTATTTCCAGGTGGAAATCCCCTAGAGGTGTGTTCCTCAGTGTCCACTAGGTGGAGGCACTGCGCTGTTCCCAGTATCTATATTTCACTGAGAACACACAACTCCTGTAAATACAGCCCAATATTAAGTGAATGTGCCAAGAAAGGGTTACATTCATATAAAATATTATCCACCTTTCAAAACGAATATATATATTTTTTTAAAGTGACGTCTCAGGGTTCCACATTTTCACCAATCACATTGGAGAGATAAGCGGATTTCCATTTAGGAAACTGGGTAATATGGAGCAGTCGGTGCCCCTAGTAGTTACAATAAGAGTAAAGCAGATAATATAAGAGGAAGCCAACCTCAGTGACTAAACCCGCTATGGTGACGCACCCATTCCCCAGAACAGCTATTAGTAACTACGTGTCACGTGTGTCTACATCATTTTATTATCTTCAAAGTCATCCTCAGCAGGAAGGAAAGCAATAATCAGGCAAGACGCAGACAAGACGGTAACTATAAAGCAATGGTCATTTGTTATTACACCCACCACTGCCGCCACTTCCCTAAATCGTTTTCCCAAAAAAACCGCAATATAAACTTTGCGCAACTGAGACACACAAATAACCATCCTCCCCTCAGCGATGTCTAGTAGCAGCCGTAGTGCATTGTGGGACACAGCAGCTTTCTGTGCCGCCGCGGTGCATGATGGGCTCAGGGCCGATTGACAGTCCAAAGACATGGCGGCTGTGTGAGTCACTGGGTCTCCCTCCCCTGTGCAGGAAGCCGGCAGGAAGAGCGGCCTGAAATCCGGCTTTTCCTGTGCGATAAGCAGGCTAAGGGGGGGTCAGCGGCCGTACAAGTATCCGGAGAGGAGGGAGGGGTGGAAAGGAAGAGCCCATGGACAAGCTGTCGGGTTTGGAGGCTGTGCCTGGAGGGGGTGTAAGCGCTGCGGGTGCGGCGCCTGCTGCCAGAAAGCCTCCCCGGCCGTCCGCGCCCCCCTCGCTGCCCAGCTCCCGCCAGCCTAGCGTCGAGACTTTGGACAGGTACAGTACAGGGCAAAAATGCCACTCCCAGGCTGAGGAGTTAGGCTTGCATGGCTGAGCATCATGGGAAAGCAGTTATTAATCAACAAAAGAGGGGAATGAAATTGGGTAAATAATGCAATGCAGGATGTAACTGCGCAGCTCTAAAGCTTCATTGTGGCAGTGCCACGGTAGGCAGCACAGACCTGCATATGGCTGTAGGGGTTACTGCTGAGGGGAGGGATGTGAGGCTTCTCCCTATTCATTCTGTGAAATAGGTGCTACTTGGTTCCCCAAAAGCTTAACAAGTGAAACTGTGTCACCCTCAAGCCTTGCCTGTGCTGCTCTCACGGCCATACTGTTATGTTGGCATGTTTATAATAATGGGATGCGCTGTCTACTGTGAATCTGTGCTGAATGTCTGTGTGAGTGATACATCGTTTTAGACAATGATTACCCTTACCAGGGTATGATTTGTGCTTTGAGCTTCATTGGCAAATAGATGGCTATGCTTTGGTCTGTTTGGCCACTGTTGTACTGCCCCTAGTAAAGATGTACATTGTACTTTACATTGCCCTGAAGGAGGGTGTGCTTTGGGCCACTCTGCCCTGAGGATGGTGGGCTTTTGGGTGCACCATTCTACCCTGATGGGGGGTGTATGCCTGTAACTGCTCTGCCCAGTTTAGGAATGTGCATTCAGCTGCTCCAAGAGTAGCATCCATACAGCTTTTCTTCTCTATAAGGGGGTGTGTGCTTCTATAGACTACAAGGGGCCTGCTTTGGGTTGCACTATTATCCTACCAGTTATACAGACTTTACAGATAATTCTTGTTTACATATCACTTAGTGGCAATACACTGACTCAATTCAGAGTTGGCAGCATATTGCCTAATGTATGGTGGCAATGTGTATAGCCTGCCTGACAGATACCGGGATTGTGTGTTAATGCACTCCTCCTCAAATGATCTTTATATTCTCCTGTCATGATACCATTGTTTGTCCAGGATCCAAATGATTGAATCAGCCTGATTTGAGCCAACACATGACCAACCTTGATAAATGAGCAGATCTTTCTGTGTAGTCTAGCTTTATCCCCTATGATTTGTTCTCAGTATTGTTTGAATACTATTTGTACAAACCTTTGCTAAATTTGCAGGTTTCTCCTTGTGAACACATAGAAATAAAACTAACACAATCCACAAGATTCTTTGGGTAGCCTGGTAGTGTTTTTATCTCTCTCTGTAGGTCTACCGACAGCCACCAATGTCTTACATCAGAATTCTCTGTGTATACCAAGCTTTAGTTTACATTATTTCAGGGGTAGTTTATGCAAGGGATTTTTTTGTAGTTTTCAGTATAAACTAGCACATAAATGCAGAATGACAAAATGAGCAGGAATCAATTAGTGTAAGGTGGAAATGTTAAGGGGAAAGTAAAATTATGTAGGTTGACAGCTGGTATACAGTGCATGGTACTTGTTAACTCAACACACTTGCCATCCCTATATAATCATTTTGCTAATGCTAAGCTTGTCCAAACTGGGGAAATCCTGGAATAATATTACAGGTAGGTCCCATCATATTGTCATTATTGCAGCAGAGGTTAAATAAACACAAGTTGAAAGAAAAGTTGTAGTTTGTTAAAGTCAGTCTCACTGACAAAATTATGTAAAAGTTAGAAATCGGGTTAATATTTATTGTGCAGAGCCAGATATGTGGGAAGTTTATATAATTTTGGTGGATGTGTGTCTTTTTTCAATCTTATCTAAATGGTAACATAGAGAGAGTTTTTTTTTTTTTTGCACACAGTGTTTGAATTTGTCAGCCTATGAAAAGAGTTGTTACTTTCTGGGATTTGCATAATGAAATTGTGTATTATGCATTTGTAATGTTTTTAATGTTACTTGAAAATACTGTTGCAACTTAAAACATTATTTGGCTATGTCTTTCCATTCTGGTTCTGACCAGCTGGCATCGGCTACATTGTGCTACTGGGCAGCACGGTGGCTCGGTGGGGGTAGCACTTGTGCCTTGCAGCACTGGGGTCCTAAGTTGGATTTCAGCTTGGGTACTATCTGCAAGGGGTTTGTATGTTCTCCCCTTGCCTATGTGGGTTTCCAAAAGCATACATGGAAGTTTATTGGCTCCTGATAAAATTGCCCATTCTGTGTGGATGTTATAGGAACCTTAGACTGGAAGATCCACTGGGGGCAGGGGCTGATGGGAATGATGCATGATCTCTGTAAGGGAGGAATGTGCTGCATTGAACTGTGTGGGACAGATAAAGTGGTTTGGGAGAACAGATTGTATGCTTACTGCCTCTTGTGTAGATTTAAAGGGAACTGAGGGTTTGCAGCTTTAATAATCCGATAGGATCTAAAATTTGACTGAAACTATTTATCCTATATGTTTGGCAACCTGTAATGGGTCATTTCTTACCCACTCTTCTTGTCTGAGCCCCTAGTCACTGGGTGGAGGATTGAATGGTTTACAAAGGGCAGAGCTAAGGATTTTTCCCTCATGCTTCGATTTATTCCTGACAAGGATATGCTTGATACTCTTAAGCAATAGTATACATGTTTCTGTTTGTTTAAGCAACAGAGAAGCAATGATGTGCAGTTTACTGGCAAAAGCATTTCTCTGACCTGTTTGCTTAGCTCTTATTATTTTCCATTCTTTACTAAACTCTGGCTCATGGACCAAGGAAAACTGGCTGCAATTTATAATCTTTCTGGCTGCAATTTATAATCTTTCTTTGTCAGCAAAAAGAAAAGTTTAAATTTGTATAATATACCCCTGATTTTAACTCTTACTTTACTCTTACTCTTAGTTCAATGCAATGATAAATGTATCTTAATTTATCCAGATAGGATTATAGCCCCACAAAATACAACATACATAACTGACAGCACATATTATGTTCGTTCCTACATACCCTCTAAATTGCCTTGCCAGAGGTCTATAAATTGCAGTGTCCATTTAAAAGACAAGTTAAGCCAAATTCACTTGCAGGTTTCTCCGTATCCCAGGCACTCCCCAGTGAATTCAATTAATAACCTTATTTTTCAGACTAGTACTCCTCTTTGTGGAAAAAGTTCACTGACCCAGGGCACTGCTAAAGTAGCATTTCATGGCTATTTCACCTGTATTTCTCAGTCATCCCTTACTAGACTTGGACTTGTACATCATGTGCAGTAAACTAACATTTTCCAATTTTATTCTACTTTGCATGCTCAAGTCTTAAGTCTGCTCCTGGGAAGTGTACATAAGAAGCGCGTGGAGCACTGCATTAGAAATCCTCAGTGCAATGCACTTTTTTCTACCCGTGTAGGCGCAGAAACGAGTGGGCTGGCCAACCGATATCTGGCCTGAAATTGGCCAGATATCGATTGGCCAGATTAAAAGATTCAGTCGGATCGGGGGCCGCATCGGCTCGTTGATGTGGTCCCCGAACCATTGCCGCCTACATAATCCGGTCGTTTGGCCCCAGGGCCAAACTATCGGATTATTTATTTTTTTTAACTTCAAGCTCTCCGATATCGCCCACCCGAAGGTGGGGATATCTGGGGAAGATCCACTCGCTTGGCGATCTCGCCAAGCGAGCGGATCTTACCGTGTATGGGGACCTTAAGGGTCAGTTTGTGAGACTAAATAGGACAAGGGAATTTATTGTGAAAACAGATTGTGTAAATAATTCATTTATATTTAGATATTCAGAAGTTTAGATACTTTTTATGCACCTTTTCTACATAAGCCCATCTTTTTAAGAAGTATTTGTTCCTCATTTACATTTTTACGGCTGTAGGTATAACAATATTTTGATAATAACCTTTATAAAATTAGGCAGGTATGGGGTTAATTCACATGCAAAGACAAAAACTGGATTTTTTCCTTTTTTGACATAAAATGTTTTACACGCCTTTATAAATATACCACTTTATGCATAATTCTCACCTGCATTGTTTCTCTTTTTCTCTGTCCGTGTCTTTCTCTCCGTCTGTTTCACTGTCACTAATTGTTTTTGCCCTTCCCTGCAGTCCTACTGGATCACATGTGGAGTGGTGCAAGCAACTAATTGCAGCTACAATATCCAGCCAGATTTCAGGCCCTGTTGCCTCAGAAAATGTATCCAGAGATTACAGAGTAAGTGCATTTTAACATGGCTGTGTGTAAGACTGCTGGGAAGCACTATGTTCTTTTATTACATCTTGTATAGCCATGCACATACACGACAAACGTTTGGATATTGATCTTACATTTGAATTCAAAGGCCTAAAACTTACATTTAGATTGAAATTGTAGGATTAAAGTCCTAAAAATAACAAATCTAACTGTTTCGCATATTAATTGCCAGACAACAAACTTATGAAAGTTATGTTCCAGAAATACTTTGTAGGATATTGTCAGATAGGTAATACATACATGCACAGATATTATTGTTATCCGACAGAAATTTTCTAAGCTGTCCAATCAACTAAATAATCACCACGGCTCGAAAATTGACTGGATGATAATTTAGAGCCCATACACAGTCCGAAAATTAGTTTTTTGACGATATATAGCAGTGTGTGTATGGCCAGCTTAAGAGTTAATAAAGGGAAAAGTGAGATTAGACATTTATCAGTTACCTTTTTGTAATAATGTGGGAACACAAAACTAACTATTTGCATACACAGAGTAATTCTGCCTGACTGTATCTATGTGACCAGCTATATATACAGTGGTGTGAAAAACTATTTGCCCCCTTCCTGATTTCTTATTCTTTTGCATGTTTGTCACACTTAAATGTTTCTGATCATCAAAAACCGTTAACTATTAGTCAAAGATAACATAATTGAACACAAAATGCAGTTTTTAAATGAAGGTTTACGTTATTAAGGGAGAAAAAAAACTCCAAATCTACATGGCCCTGTGTGAAAAAGTGATTAACTTAACTGTGGTTTATCACACCTGAGTTCAATTACCGTAGTCACCCCCAGGCCTGATTACTGCCACACCTGTTTCAATCAAGAAATCACTTAAATAGGAGCTACCTGACACAGAGAAGTAGACCAAAAGCACCTCAAAAGCTAGACATCATGCCAAGATCCAAAGAAATTCAGGAACAAATGAGAACAAAAGTAATTGAGATCTATCAGTCTGGTAAAGGTTATAAAGCCATTTCTAAAGCTTTGGGACTCCAGCGAACCACAGTGAGAGCCATTATCCACAAATGGCAAAAACATGGAACAGTGGTGAACCTTCCCAGGAGTGGCCGGCCGACCAAAATTACCCCAAGAGCGCAGAGACAACTCATCCAAGAGGCCACAAAAGACCCCAGGACAACATCTAAAGAACTGCAGGCCTCACTTGCCTCAATTAAGGTCAGTGTTCACGACTCCACCATAAGAAAGAGACTGGGCAAAAACGGCCTGCATGGCAGATTTCCAAGGCGCGAACCACTTTTAAGCAAAAAGAACATTATGGCTCGTCTCAATTTTGCTAAAACACATCTCAATGATTGCCAAGACTTTTGGGAAAATATCTTGTGGACCGATGAGACAAAAGTTGAACTTTTTGGAAGGTGCGTGTCCCGTTACATCTGGCATAAAAGTAACACAGCATTTCAGAAAAAGAACATCATACCAACAGTAAAATATGGTGGTGGTAGTGTGATGGTCTGGGGTTGTTTTGCTGGTTCAGGACCTGGAAGGCCTGCTGTAATAGATGGAACCATGAATTCTACTGTCTACCAAAAAATCCTGAAGGAGAATGTCCGGCCATCTGTTCGTCAACTCAAGCTGAAGCGATCTTGGGTGCTGCAGCAGGACAATGACCCAAAACACACCAGCAAATCCACCTCTGAATGGCTGAAGAAAAACAAAATGAAGACTTTGGAGTGGCCTAGTCAAAGTCCTGACCTGAATCCTATTGAGATGTTGTGGCATGACCTTAAAAAGGTGGTTCATGCTAGAAAACCCTCAAATAAAGCTGAATTACAACAATTCTGCAAAGATGAGTGGGCCAAAATTCCTCCAGAGCGCTGTAAAAGACTCGTTGCAAGTTATCGCAAACGCTTGATTGCAGTTATTGCTGCTAAGGGTGGCCCAACCAGTTATTAGGTTCAGGGGGCAATTACTTTTTCACACAGGGCCATGTAGGTTTGGATTTTTTTTCTCCCTAAATGATAAAAACCCTCATTTAAAAACTGCATTTTGTGTTTACTTGTGTTATCTTTGACTAATAGTTAAATGTGTTTGATGATCAGAAACATTTTGTGTGACAAACATGCAAAAGAATAAGAAATCAGGAAGGGGGCAAATAGTTTTTCACACCACTGTATGTACCAATTTTTAGGCATTATTTTCAAATGTTTTTTATAGTCATTAGTCTGCCTAAATATGCCACCAAAGTCCTTTTTTTGTGGCTGTGAATATCACAAGAAGATACCAGCATTAGTGACTTATATGTTGTTGGATTCACAAGTATTGGAGTGCTTAGCCTGGGCAAACTTTTGTTAGGTACTAGGTGCTGTAAAGTGTGACAAAATCTGCCTTGGGTCAGATAGAGGAGAAGTATTTTGCAGCAAATCCAGTGTGCTGCAGATTTGCTTTAAAGGAACAGTAACACCAAAAAATGAAAGAGCTTTAAAGTAATAAAAATATAATGCACTGTTGCCCTGCACTGGTAAAACTGGTGGGTTTGCTACAGTAACACTACTATAATTTATATAATAAGCTGCTGTGTAGCCACGGGGGCAGCCATTCAAGCTGGAAAAAAAGGAGAAAAGGCACAGGTTACATAGCAGATAACAGATAAGTTCTATAGAATACAATAATGTTTTATCTGTTATCTGCTATGTGCCTTTTCTCCTTTGAATGGCTGCCTCCATGGCTACATAGCAGCTTATTTATATAAATTGTAGTAGACTTTCTGAAGTAAACACACAACTTTTACCAGTGCAGGGCAGCAGCACATTATATTTTAGTTACTTTTATACACTTTCATTTTTTGGTGTTTCTGTTCCTTTAACAAACATGTTATTTTTGTCTAAAACTGTGCACATTACTTTGCATTTTGTGTTATGCTGTGTGTTGTATACACTATTATTACAATGCGTTTATAATGGTGGATGCTAACATTATCTGAATATTATATCCAATTTAATGGAACATAATTTACTGTCCCCCTTCACAACCTGAAATCATTTAATATTTATTCCATGGCTGTTGCTTATGTGCAAAGGCTTTTATGCACAGAAGGAATTTTTCTTAGCACAATTTAAGGGTTTTGTATCCTTGGCATTAAAAAGGTACATTTCACTTCCCATATTAAGTTTGCCTTGGAAAACATCTGGATTCTTATTTCAAACCTCAAACTATTTATCTGTAGTCATACATCTATTAACCAACTGCATGAACATATTTAAATTTTCATGCTTGTGCCCAGACTTCATGCAGATATTTTTGCTTTATCAGCTTCATCCACCAGCTCCACTCCAAACATGGTCTACACCACTGTTTTAATCCTATTCCATAACCAAGTACTCCCTAAGTACTGTTCAGCCTATGCAATATACGGGCTAGGACATAGATCATTAGATTATGTTACTGTGGTTTATGTATATACTAAACAGTATAGAAGTTGCATAAATATAATTAAGGCAGACCTCCTTCCACATAGACATATTTAACCAAATGACCATTCATGGACACTGTGCCAGAATCCAAGCCATCAAACTAATGTCTGTTTGACCCAGAACAGATGGGAAAAGGACACAGAAGAGGCAGGAGTTTTAAAGGTGTCAGTGCCTGCCAGTTCTTTTCATAGCTTTATATAGGAAATACTCAAGGCAGTTAAGAACATTTGGATGAAATGGTAGACTAATCTCTGAAGAAATTGTAGTTTATTAAAGCACTACACTTTAATTTTTCTGACCTATGCATCACTGTTGAACAGTTACAGTACACTGCAGTTATACACATTGCATTAATTCCAACATATGTTAAAATTCATTGATATACAGAAGTTTTATTATTGTTCATAATATTGTGCATTTTAACAGGTTTACAAGAGGCCTGATCTCAGGGTAAGATATTGTGGCTTCCTGCAAGTTGGCCTGTTTGTCTGCTGTGGTGTGTTAAAAGTCTGTATTAGGAGGCCCATGATCAGAATCTCTGTTTTTAAAATTAGACCAACACTTGTTAGTGCACAAACATCTCAAAGAACATTAAAATTGTCTAGTGTTGTGTCTGTTTACTATATTACCTTTTGAGATTTTGATTTTAATCCTCCATTGTGCGTTTTGTCTTTGTAAAAGAGCTACAGGTGTGTCTGCATTTTGCTTTTGTTCATTGTGCCATATTGTTTTCTTTTTGTGAACTATTTGTGGGTTGTCTCACTTTGAGATTCTTATTGTTGTGTATTTTGGCATTCAAAGTATAAAACCGCCAGTCCTGGTACTTTTAGGACCATATGACAAGTAAATCTTCTGTAAAGATTTCCTTCCATTGCAACACATTCAAAATTGCCACAGGTATTTCTAAAAAGCTTGTATTTCTGCAAGAATTCCTGCATTTTAACATGCTGTATTTGATTCAAGTCACTTGCCACTGTGAACTTCTGGAATTACTCCTAGGCAATTCTTCACAACTGCATCAGTCACACGTGTGCCATAATTGCTGTGATAACAACAGTCCATAATGAGAGGAGTTATGGTTTGTTTTGGCATGTGAATCATTTATGTAACAGGGGCTGCAGGGAGTCCCAACAGGAACGTAACTAGTGATTAGAAATGTGATTATTGATTACTTTTGGGTAGCTTATTAAAGGCAAAGTGACACATTTAAGACGGTTTTAATTGTTTTTTATTTTTCTTTTTTATATTTTTATTTTTATTTTTTATATTTCTGGGTATTTGAATAATTTAACTTATTATTCTGCAGGTCAACAGCTTGGAATCAAGTTAGGATCTTACGTAACCTGCAACCAGGCAGTTGAATGACAGACTGGAATATGAGAAAAAATTAGGAATAAAAGAAATAAGGAAAAATAAAAAAAAATCATCATAACCATAAAAACCTTTTGAAGCTGCTTTCTAGTTGCTAGATTTCACTTACTCTGCCAACCAGATGGCACTTTAAAATTTAGGTTAGAAGTTGCAGAATATTAAGTCAAATAATTCAAAAACACAGAACAAAAAATAGAAAATGAAGACCAGTTGAAAACTCAAAATATCAGTGTGTACAGTTAAAATATTTTTTTTACTTAAGTACTTTATCTTACAGTAAACATTGCATTTTTGTGAGTTACTATTATTGTTGCACTTTTAAAATGTGTTGGTTGCCACACTGGGAATTACCTGGTCCGTGTGTGTGGTTTTGCTGGTATCACAAAGTAGATCTTGCCCAAATTAACAAATGGTTTTTAGACAGTCTGCAAAACTGGTTATATACCCTTTATGGAACTTTGATAAAATATTGTTTAATGTCTATGCATGATGTATGGCCAAACTGCATGATGGTTGTGTTTTGAGTAAAGCTACTTATGTGACATTGGTCCCCAAGCATGCAGATTTTTAGGAGATTCTAATGTTGCAAAGAAGAATTGGTAAGTATGAACAGCATTTATGCAGTCTTACACACCGAATTACAAGAATCAAATAATCATCTGCCTCACACACCCAGAGTAAGGGCTTATGTGCCTGTTCAGGTATAACGTTTATTGGACATAAAGTGCAAAATAACTTCTTCTGTCTTCATAGTTACAAGAGTTGTAATTTTACATTCTTTGTCAAAGCTTTCAGTTAAATAATAAGTTTCAAATAGAATTAATTAATTTGTAGGGCTCTTTTATGCTATGCTACAGTCAGACTGACTATTCATTTACATATATTGGATCGATTATCCAGAAAACTTCCCATAGGGGAAGGCTATCTCCCATAGACCCCATTTAAGCAAATATTTCACGTTTTTGAAAATTATATTCTTTTTCCCCGTAATAATAAAACAGTACCTTGTACTTGATCCTAATGCAGATATAATTAATCCTTACTGGAGGCTGAGCCTATTGATGTTATTTAATGTTTCAGTTATTTTTCAAGACAAGGAATAGTGATCCAGATTACAGAAAGACCCCTTATCCGGAAAACCCAAAGTCATAAGAATTCTGGATAACAGGTTCCATACCTGTAAATGTAATTCGACTGCTTAGATAAGTACAGGGGACAGTCAGCTTTGGTTGTCTGCCAAATGATTGAAACAATATTAAGGAAAAAACGGTTGCCATCCCTAATTTGATATCCATCCATTTGGCCCATGGGCTGAATTGCATATGGAACCCTGTATGGCTTCCATTGTACAGGCCAGTTTGGTTTGCCTTATAAGCATGTTCCATTGCACTTATCTAAGCAGTTATTTATTTTGTGCTTTCATTTTTTTTGCTTCAGTGTTTGTTTTGCAACATCTTCAACTATGCATGATTATACCTGTTTTATGCCAACTTATTTCTTGCATGTGTTTTCCTCAGGTCTTTTGCATATGCAATGTAATTGCTTGTTTTTAAAAAGACAGTACACACTTTCTGTTAAATGCCTGCTGGTTCATTTCTTTTGCATTTTTATTCCAGTGTTGCAATAATTGTTACAACTGCACTACGACTTAAATATTGAATATAGAATAATATGCATGCATTTTATTTTGAAGCTCAAGAATTTTTGTTATCTTAAAAACATGATAGTTACCCTTAAGTCATTGTATATGACTGGGGCATGAAACACTCTGGACTAGTTGAGCTCCTTGTTGCACCTCCCCAATAGAAGGAATACCCATTGCAAATACTGGCAGTTATCAGGTTTAGTATTATAGTAGTGTAGGTGTATAAAGTAGCCCTCAGTGTAATTCGATAAAAACATGAACTGCAAAGACACACCTCCACATAGCCAGGCATTATAACATATGAGACCAAGACACAACTGAAAGAAATAGGCAGTTTAAGCTTACTGTCATCTCAACACTAATTTTGAGGATGTAGAGCCTAGCTCACGCATGATAACCAAACTTCTGTAGGCATTTTTTCACTTTCACTTCACCAACTGCATGCATATCATTCAAAATATCTGTTTTTTTTCCTTAAAGGAATGTCTTTTACAATATCTTAGATATGAAAAAGTGAAAGTTTTTACTGTCTCTTTAAATTGTGTATTTCATGTGCTTTGTATTGTTGTGTGCATGATTATTTCTCTCTTGTTGCCTCTGTTTTTGTCCATCGCTGCCTTTCGCTGTGCAGGATATTCAGGACGAGCACAATGGGTTTCATTCAGAGTCGGAGACTGAGCAGGTGGCAAGTTCTTTTTTTCCCTCACTTGTATGTTTCTGCTAAAATTAGTGCATGCTGTAGCTACTTTCCTGTGCCAGTGTAGCTTGCCTTCTTTGTTTAGATAAATATAGCAAAGGTGGAGATGCTTTCAGTCTGAGATTGCTGTCTTTAAAAAAGTAAAACTGCAAAAAGAAAGCTAGAAAAATCCTGCAGGTTCATTTGTTATTAGTTATAAATAGGAGGTGCTTCTTTACCAATATGGAACCTCTGTCCCTTCCCCTCCCACCTTCTTGGTACCCCTTAAACTCTTCGCCAACCACTCTTAACAGTTAGCGCAAAGACGTGACAGCATTATCTTGATGTAATTTCCTTTATGATGATGGAGAGTCTATAGTTTCAAATAGACTAAATAGAATTTCATACTCTCCATGCTGGCTTTAACAGGACAGGAGGAGGAAGATTAAAGGGTTACTTGACTTTAAATTTAGCCTGGGCTTTAGTTACCCTTTTACTTTATTTGGCCTTGTATTTGGGCATAGGGCTGCTGTGCCACTTTTCGTGACTAGGGACCCTTTGCATAATAACTTACAATCCCAGTCCTTACTGAGCAAACTTACTTTATGGCACTGCCCTCGTCCTATATGTGCTTCATGCAGAGTGTACTGGACAGGTTTCATCACCGTCCTCACTGTGAGAATGTACTCCGCATCTTCAAAATTTAAACTTGATGGAGTATGTCTGTTCTGCACTGTGCAAGAAAAACCAATAATATTTGTTTACTTTGCAAAAGGGTCTGTGATTTAACAGGTTTAGGGATGCTGGTCTACAAAGCAATTGAGATCTTTTAGTCGGTCAAGTAACCTATTCCTGCTTCTCCTGCATCACTGTTAAAGTAACAGGATTAATATTGCTCACTGGAGTTTATTTGTCACTGAAAAATAATGAATACATTATATGATGCAGGATCTCTTGCTTGAGACCTTATTTTGGTTCCCTGTGGCGATTCTTAATAACCTTGAGTAAGTCACCTAGGGGCCTATTTATTGTGCTGTGTAAAACGAAGAATGTAAAAGAAAAAAAATGGTGCAAAGAGCTATGTAAAATAAATGACGAATTTATCAAGGCGTGTTTTAGTTTACACTGTCCGAACACCAGATTTAAAACTGTTATTTTACGGTCAGTTGTTCTGTACAGTTGTGCCTTAGTAACCGTTCAGGGCTGAAACGGCAGATAAGGAGGTAGAAACAATAGGATTTCTACCTCCTTCTGCCGATTCAGCCCTGAAGGCAGGTTTTCATCAGGCGCCTTGTATGGCGCCCAATCAAAATCTTTTAACCCGCCCGATCGGTGAGTCGACTGATATCAGCAGCCTCCTGCGATATCGGGCGACTTGCCGACTTGCCATACACACACCGAATATCGTACGAAACGGGGTTTCGCACGATATTATCGGTGCTGTGTATGGCCAGCTTTAATCACCGTGATATTCTTTGGCCATTCTAATTGTTCTTAGAACCCTAATGTCTGTGTCTGTGCTGGCAGGCTAGGTACGGTGAGAGATATGAAAGGAAATTAGATATGTACTGCTTCTTATCTATTCCATGGGTCAGTTGTCTGTATAACACTCCTAGAAGTGCCTCCAGATGGCTTGCAAGAGAATGTAAAGGGCAAACCTGGTGCCAGGTTGTGCTGTAGTGTTTACTTACTGGCTGGAAGAATAGAGGCATATTTATAAGTGAGAGAAAATTCTGCTGCTCTCTCTTTATTCGTATAGGATTTTAAGAATGAAATTCTGCCACTCTCATTACATGTACAAGTATGGGATCCCTTATCCGGAAACCCATTATCCAGAAAGTTCCGAAGACCATCTCCCATTGACTCCATTATAAGCAAATAATTCTAATTTTTAAAAATGATTTCCTTTTTCCCTGTAATAATAAAACAGTACCTTGTACTTGATCCCAACTAAGATATAATTAATCCTTATTTGAGGCAAAACAAGCCAATTTAATATTTGAGTGATTTTTAGCAGACCTAAGTTATGGAGATCCAAATTAGGGAAAGACCCCTTATCCAGAAAACCCCAGGTCCCGAGCATTCTGAATAACAGGTCCCATACCTGTATAAGGATTCTGCCTGTTATTAAGTTTAGTTAACTTTTTGTGTTGTGTCTGCAGGGGCTGTTTTATCAATAAAAGTGGGTGGAGTGTGTCCACCCAAGACTGAATGGGACAGCTAAATTATGCTGTTAAACATAGTAGAAATCTGACTTCAATGAACCCACCTAATTTTTTTGTTGTTACATATTTCAACTGGTGTCATTTGCCACATGCAGTAGATGGTCCTTCCTATTGTGGTGTTATTGTCTGGAAGTGTTTTTGTACTCCTAAGATAATATACAAGGATCTATTATAGGTCACAAAGTCTTTAAGTGAACTTAAGGTTTAAGTGCTATATACTGAGTTTTTGTAGCATTTACAGTGGTGTGAAAAACTATTTCTGATTCCTGATTTCTTATTCTTTTGCATGTTTGTCACACAAAATGTTTCTGATCATCAAACACATTTAACTATTAGTCAAAGATAACACAAGTAAGCACAAAATGCAGTTTTTAAATGAGGGTTTTTATTATTTAGGGAGAAAAAAAATCCAAACCTACATGGCCCTGTGTGAAAAAGTAATTGCCCCCTGAACCTAATAATTGGTTGGGCCACCCTTAGCAGCAATAACTGCAATCAAGCATTTGCGATAACTTGCAACGTGTCTTTTACAGCGCTCTGGAGGAATTTTGGCCCACTCATCTTTGCAGAATTGTTGTAATTCAGCTTTATTTGAGGGTTTTCTAGCATGAACCACCTTTTTAAGGTCATGCCACAACATCTCAATAGGATTCAGGTCAGGACTTTGACTAGGCCACTCCAAAGTCTTCATTTTGTTTTTCTTCAGCCATTCAGAGGTGGATTTGCTGGTGTGTTTTGGGTCATTGTCCTGCTGCAGCACCCAAGATCGCTTCAGCTTGAGTTGACGAACAGATGGCCGGACATTCTCCTTCAGGATTTTTTGGTAGACAGTAGAATTCATGGTTCCATCTATCACAGCAAGCCATCCAGGTCCTGAAGCAGCAAAACAACCCCAGACCATCACATTACCACCACCATATTTTACTGTTGGTATGATGTTCTTTTTCTGAAATGCTGTGTTACTTTTACGCCAGATGTAACGGGACACGCACCTTCCAAAAAGTTCAACTTTTGTCTCGTCGGTCCACAAGGTATTTTCCCAAAAGTCTTGGCAATCATTGAGATGTTTTTTAGCAAAATTTAGACGAGCCATAATGTTCTTTTTGCTTAAAAGTGGTTTGCGCCTTGGAAATCTGCCATGCAGGCCGTTTTTGCCCAGTCTCTTTCTTATGGTGGAGTCGTGAATACTGACCTTAATTGAGGCAAGTGAGGCCTGCAGTTCTTTAGATGTTGTCCTGGGGTCTTTTGTGGCCTCTCGGATGAGTTGTCTCTGCGCTCTTGGGGTAATTTTGGTCGGCCGGCCACTCCTGGGAAGGTTCACCACTGTTCCATGTTTTTGCCATTTGTGGATAATGGCTCTCACTGTGGTTCGCTCTAGTCCCAAAGCTTTAGAAATGGCTTTATAACCTTTACCAGACTGATAGATCTCAATTACTTTTGTTCTCATTTGTTCCTCAATTTCTTTGGATCTTGGCATGATGTCTAGCTTTTGAGGTGCTTTTGGTCTACTTCTCTGTGTCAGGTAGCTCTTATTTAAGTGATTTCTTGATTGAAACAGGTGTGGCAGTAATCAGGCCTGGGGGTGACTACGGAAATTGAACTCAGGTGTGATAAACCACAGTTAAGTTATTTTTTAACAAAGGGGGCAATCACTTTTTCACACAGGGCCATGTAGATTTGGAGTTTTTTTTCTCCCTTAATAACGTAAACCTTCATTTAAAAACTGCATTTTGTGTTCAATTATGTTATCTTTGACTAATAGTTAACGGTTTTTGATGAGCAGAAACATTTAAGTGTGACAAACATGCAAAAGAATAAGAAATCAGGAAGGGGGCAAATAGTTTTTCACACCACTGTAAATAACAGTATGCCAATGCACATTAACTGTAGCAATAGCAGTATTAGGGAGCTCAACCCTCTGTTAACTTACCCAAATGGGTATCAGGTGCAAATACTGGAAGAACCTCACCTTGCATGTGGGTCAATATCCAACAGCAAAAAAATCCAGTAGCACACTGAAGATGCAAGCCGTGAAAATTTTTTTATTTTATTTGCCCAAGTACATATAAAAACCAAGAGCAACGTTTCGGGCCCCTCCGGACCCTCCCGGCTTGAGAAAGGGTCCGGAGGGGCCCGAAACGTTGCTCTTGGTTTTTATATGTACTATGGCAAATAAAAAAATTTTCACGGCTTGCATCTTCAGTGTGCTACTGGATTTTTTTGCTAATGCACATTAACTGTAGCCTCATTAGCCTGTGCGATTTTTTCATTCCAAATTTCAATTAGTTATGAATGCTTTGATGAAGATATGTTTGACCATCCCATTTTGTTGCAACTACTAATGTTGAACTTCTACACACCTAGGATATGATGTGAATGAGATGTTTCTTAATTCTTTGTAGGACTGTAGACACTATATTGTATCCTCTTGCAGCTAACCAGACAGAAATATGTATAATTTTAAACCAGGCATAACTTGCTGACAGCTGCTATGGCATTGTATATGCATAGAAGGAAGCAACCCCCTAAATGCTTTAGGTTGGTCTTTGCTATATCAAGGCTTATATTGCACAAGAGTGTGTGTGTTTAGGGGTGGCGTTAGGTGTGACTTTAATTGAAATACAGCTGAAAACGTTTTCCCATAGACATTCTAGTTGATTCATCCAGTGTGTCATCACGTAAGAATGGTAAGGATGCTCAAATGTAACTCTGTGGGTTGGTATTTTATGGCATTTTGACAGCCACCTGGGTGCCTAATTTCCACAGGTGTCAAAATACCCCATGTGCCATTGCCCTAACCATTACATTTCTGGCAGTTGCTGCATTTAGTCAATTAGGGCAAACAATGTGGGTAATAAAAACAAATTCTGCAAGGTAGGAGTAGTAGTTTCTAACAACCAATCAGATGGCACTTTCAAACAGGTAGCCAGTAAATACTACTAGGAGGGTGAATGTGAAGTTTAATGAGTGACATTTTTTTAACATGTTTAAAGTGAGACATCTAAACTATATAGTCTTTCCTCGGGGGTCAATGCACCGGAACCGACTGTGCAACTGTGCGTTAGCAATTAGAAATGATGAAATAAATTAATCACGATTGTACAAGGGAGACTGAAAATAACCCCATCTACTGACATAAAACTTATTTTAGCTTCGCTGCAACTAAACAGATGCAGATAGCAGGGACAACATTGTTTTTCTTCAAGACTATGGGAGAAAGAGTTTGAATTTGTGCCAGAAATGCACAGATGGGAAACCGGATTTATTTCTTGCCTTTTGTCATTTGCCAGGCCCTGAGAGATGGAAATAAGCTGGCACAGATGGAAGAGGCACCACTATTTCCTGGCGAGTCTATCAAGGCAATTGGTGAGAACAAAAATCCTCATCCATAAGACAATTTTGTCCCAAACAGAACACTACTCACTAATGAGTTTTGTGTCCTAAGAGGTTGTTGCATTCTCCAAAAAGGGACTGTGCAATACACAGCTCAAAGGGAGACGGCTCACCACCGTTTGCCCTTAAATGTAGCTGACAGGATTAAACTTTAATTGAAATGTTGTTAGCCCTAGCCTTGATAAAATGTTTTTTTGCCGTGGGTTATGGAATGGTAAAAAAAAAGCCAAGAGGGTCCTTAAAGAGATTTTGTAAATGGAACATGTTTTTAACAAAACACATCAATTAATCACGCTTCTCCAACAGAATCCTGCATTGAAGTTAGGGATGCAGCAAATCTCTAGATTTGGTTCGGGATTCGGCCAAATCCATGGTCCTGGCCAAACCGAATCCTTTAAAATCACGTGCCTTTTTTGTCACATGGAAACTGAATATGCAAATTAGGATTAGGTTCTGTATTCGGCCAAATCTTTAGCAAAGGATTCAGATTTTGGCCAGATTCTAAAATAGTGAATTTGGTGCATCCCTAATTGAATCTGTTTTACACAAGACCAAACAGATTTTTTTATAATTAATTTAGAAATTTGACATGGGGCTAGACGTGTTCTTAGTTTCACAGGAGCCCTAAGACATGTGACTTGTGCACTGATAAACTTCAGTCACTCTGTACTGCTGAGCTGCAAGTTGGAGTGATATCACTCCTAGTGGTAGATATGAGAATAGCACTCAATAGTAAGAAATCCAAATCCATCTTGGGACTTCTCCAGTTACATGGGAGTAGGAGAAACAATAGGTTACCTGAAAGCAGTTCTGTTGTGCAGTGCTGGCTTCTTCTAAAAGCTCAGAACCAAGCACAAAACACTGAGATGGCTGCCTACTTATTACAACTAAAAAAATATATTTGTTGGTCCAAGAATACAATTTTAAATGGTAGACATAATTATTTGCAAAGTGAACAGTGTAATATAATAATAAGAACTATACCATAAAAATCATGACACAATCCCTTTCATGTCTGAAGATTTTTATGTAAGCGGGAAAGACTTTATTGTCCATAATGTTTGTTCTACATGACTAGATAAGGCAATAAAACCATGCAACGGTTGCTGTAGAAAGTAGCTATACAGATATAATGACATCTGTCAATTGTCATTGCTGTCTTTAGTACCTGTACTATATTACCAAAATTATCTGCATACCAGGATATCCAACATTCCATTCTGAAACCAAAGCTATTAATATTTTTTCTCTTTTGCTTATATAACAGCCATAACTGTACTGGGGTGGCTTTTTGCTAGATATTGGAACGTTATTTGTGGGATTAGCAGTCTCTATATCTTTAGTGAAGTTGTTGTCTGATGTTGGATCAGGCCTGGCTCACAATGGGAGTTCCGGACAGGTTCTTCCATTCCCTTCTCAGAAATCAGTTCTATACAGACTTTATTTTGTGCACTTGGAAATTACAATGTCACAAAGTAGGAAGCACAGATTTATAATTGTATGCTGTTGAATTAAACTTTGCCTGACTAACTGTGGGCCCTTCCTGAAAATATCAGAAACAACTGCAGCCATTTTTCCTCCTCCACTGGGCTTTATAGTCAGCCCTATGCATTCAGACACGCAAGGTTCTCTTGGCAACCACCATACCCAGAGTCCAGTGATGGCATCCTTTACACCTCTGATACTTATGCATGGTGAAGTTCATAGAAACCCATGCTTTTGAGCTCTCGGGTTGAGAATGAATCTTTGCAGTAAGGTTTCCAGATGAGGATGTGTGGTATTTATGTACTATGTGCATCAGCTCTGGGCATCCTCCAGTTCTTTCAGTTTTTAACTGCTAGGGGGTTAATGTGAAAACAAGGAAAAATGCCTTGTAATTGGATTTTTTTAAAATCATCCTTGTATATTATTTGTATATTATCTAACGTGTATACTGTCCATTTCTGTAGCTAAGGACGTTATGTACATCTGTCCATTTTGGGGAGCAGTGAGTGGGACTCTTACAGTCACAGACTTTAAGATGTACTTTAAAAATGTTGAAAGGGTAAGTTTGTCTTCTGTTTTATTTATGTAGTAGGTGTATTTTCAAATGAAAAGTAGTACTATTATAATACAGTCTTTCCATCAATTTTGCACACTAAATATTATAAAACATTTATAATGTCCCAACATATTCTGCATCACTGTAGAATAGAAGGGCCTATATATATATATGCAAGTACTGACAGGTTAAGAGGGCCCTGCTCATCAAAGTTTACAGTTTTCTTGTGAGCGCAACACTTTTTAAAAAAAAAATAAAAATAAAATGCATTGTATACATTTTATTTGAACTGACATTTCCAATTAATTATCAGTTATATTATTTCAAATACATTATTTCAAACACAAGGTTCTTTAGGATGTACTGAGACATAACAAGTTCTGTTCCTCATAAATGTGTCAAGTGTTTTCTAAATGTGATACAGTTAGAATTGCTGGGAATCCTTGTAAATCCCAATTTACATTTTCATATATCTTTTCGTAACATGGGGCAGTTACTTGGCCTTAGACTATTTGATTTAGTATACAGTAACAAATGAGTGAATTGCCCTAGAGCAGGGATCCCCAACCTTTTTTACACATGAGCAACATTTAAATATAGAAAAAGTTGAAGAGCAACATAGGCATCAAAAAAAGTTCCTTGGGGGTGCCCTGTAAGAGCTAGGATTGTTTATTTGGCAGCCAAATGTGTACTGACAGACTACAGGATGCTCTGTTTGGCAGTACACATGGTTTTTATGCCTTCAAAACTTACTTCAAAGTTAGAAATTCAAAAATGAGCACCAGCTTTGAGGCTACTGGGAGCAACATAAAAGGGTTTGGTGAACAACATGTTGCTCACGAACCACTGGTTGGGGATGACTGCCCTAGAGCAATCTGGGAAAATAACACTAATTCAAATGTTTTCTTAGGTGTTCATCATTATAATGCAAATGTATTTTTTTTGTTGCATTTCAGGACCCTCCTTTTATTTTGGATGTTCCCCTTGGTGTTATAAGCAGAGTGGAGAAGATTGGTGTACAGAGTCAAGGAAGCCATTCTTACGGCATAGAGATTGTGTGCAAGGTAATACTAAATGTATTTAACTTATTCTTGTTTGTCATGCAATGAGAAAACCTGATTTGATCCCCATGTAAAAAAAATATATATATATAAATAAATTCCTGCAGAATTGTACTTATTACAGGGAAATACCAGTATTTCAGCTCTCTTTTTATGCTATGAGAGAACCTCATAAGTTGTGCCTGCTTTGGAAATGAAAAACTTAACCAGCACACCCCCACTGATGTTACATCATGCTTCCTGGTTTGCTATGCCATGGCCGGCAAGTTATATAGCACTTAAGAACAATATTAAAATAATTTATAAGTCCCTATTTGTTATGAGGTGACTGAGTTGCAACCAGGGGCTCAGGTCCCTGGGGGTTTTCTCAAATTTCCTCTACTCTATAGATGTCACGTTAAGATTAAATATTTAGTTTAAATATTGCAGAGAAAAAGAAAATCATTTTAAATATTTGAATTATTTGATTAAAATGGAGTCTACAGGAGATAGCCTTTCCTTATTTTGGAACTTTCTGGATATTGGGTTAGTGGATAACAGATCCTATACATCTGTAGTTATAGGTATTGAAGCACCAAGGAAGTGAAAACTGCAGAGCGGATTAAGGTGTTGGTACATTATGGGGCAGATTTACTAATGCACGAATGCTTGGAGCATTCATTCAAACGCTCCGAGCATATTTTCGCTGACTTTTTCTACGCTTGTGCAACTTTTTCGTATGATTGCACGGAAAAAATCCGAAAGGTTTTCCCACTGTTTACAATCGATCGGTACAAAAATTTCATGACTATCGGATCGCCAATACGATATTATTGTGACCAATATTTTTTTGTAAGCTTTTTTAGTGATATTTGCGATCTTCAGAAATTTTCTTATCCAATCCGAATTTTTCCCAATCGGGATTCGAACTTGTGATTTCTGCCCCTAAGGGTATAATGTCTTTCCTAACAAATTCTTTGCTAAAACTGGAAAGAGAAAAATAACATTTACATTTCTAAAAAAAAAAAAAAAAACCTTGTTTATTCCATGCATACCTTTCTTATATATTCAGAACCTGGTAGACTATGCTGGCTGTTTATCTCCAGATTAAATCTTTGTTATTGATAAGCCTTCAGTGTGAGATAAATGGGGACTACAAGACCTGTGTTTCATTCATGCACGTCTGTCTTTGATAAATGAGCAGAACATGGAAAGCATTTGTATAATTGCCGGTGTCCTGATGGTTGTCGATTCACAGTATAGCAGCTGGCCTTTTATTTTCAGATAAATCCCTCTGTATTCTATTTAAAGGCCACTAGGTAATGTAATTAGCAAGGGTAGTGGCAGCAAAATAGTTAACCGCTCTAACTTTTATTTGGCCTTTCACATGGGTCTTGATGCACTTCCTCTTGTAACACAATCCTTTGTTTAATGTTTAAAGGATATGAGAAACTTGCGGCTGGCCTACAAACAGGAAGAGCAGAACAAATTGGAAATATTTGAAAATCTCATAAAAAATGCGTTTCCTGTTTCCAATAAGCTGGTGAGTAGAACCTTGTTTCTTTCCTCATTGTAATTAATTAGGGAGAAGTTTGCAAGACAAGACTGAAAATGGTGTGTGTGATGCAGGCTAATAGAGCCCGCATTCCGATTGGGGGAAACAATAGTTTTTTTTGTTTTTTTTTTTAATAAAATCTTTCCCTGCCATGGCTGGGCTACAGCACTGGGAGGGAGCTCCTGGTGCGGGTGGCCATGTTGGTTGGCGCGCATGCGCATAATAAGCTTGCTTACTATGCACATGCGCCTGACGTAGGAACAGTGAATTTAAATCCCTCATATGTCAGACACATGCGCATAATGAGTTGTGGCACTCGCTCATTATGCACATATATGCGCCCCAACATGGCTGTAATTCCATTACCTGTGCTGTAAATTGCATAAATTCAGCAGTCCTTTGTGCTCAAGAAAATACATTATAAGCAGCTGAGCTGGGCTTCTGTAAGGGTGGAGACACACAGAGATACTCAGTAGCAGCTACTTGTCACAGCTACTAAACACCAGAAAATACTCTATTTAAGACAATAATGAGAATAGCTTCTGCTAAAACACATGTAGAGACAGTTCTATGATCAGCATTGTCTATTTCCGTAGCTGTGACAAGTAGCCATTAGTAGGAGCTCTGTGTGTCTTCACCCTAACAGAGCAGCAGAATTACTTCTGTACCAACAGCGCTACCTCGCCCTTCTTGTGCTCTTGTTCTCAGACTGCATTATAGTAGCACAGCATGCAACACTGTTCTAACTCACTCTCTTCTCCTCTTCTTAAGCCTCTTTTTGCATTCAGTTATAAAGAAAAATTCTCTGTAAATGGTTGGAAAGTTTATGATCCTACAGCAGAATACAAAAGACAGGTAAGATTACATATAATATTTTTATTAAGAAGACACATTTTAGTTTTTTACAGATCATTTTCTTCTTGCTTTTTCGAGTTACTCATATTCATTTAAGGTTTTTAACTCAACGCAACTTCTAAAAATATTAAGACTTGTTAACAGATTCTGTGTTCTGTATGGAAAACTCTTAACATCTTGGAAAATGGCAAGACTGCAAAAACTCCATTCTTTAAAGCAACAGTTACACCAAAAAAATTAAAGTGTTTTAAAGTAATTTAAAATATAATGTACTGTTGCCCTGCACTGGTAAAATGTGTGTGTTTGCGACACAAACCCTACTATAGTTTATATAATAAGCTGCTGTGTAGTCATGGGAGCAGCCGTTCGAACTGGAAAAAAGCAGAAAAGGTGCAGGTTACATAGCAGATAACAGATAAGCTCTGTAGAATATAATGGGCTTTATGTATTATCTTCTAAGTATCCTGTGCATTTTCTGCTTTGAATGGCTGCCCCAACAGCAGCACAGCAGCTTTCTTTCTCTAAACTATAGTAGTCTTTCAAAGGGCAAAAGCCCCAGTTGTACCAGTGCAGGGCAACAGTACATTATATTGTAATTACTCAATTCATTTTTTGGTGTTACTGTTCCTTTAAGGCAAAGACCGAATTTGAGAGTTTGTTCCAACTTCCTTGTTCTTATAAACAAGTGTGAGGAGGAGTAGGTCAAAGGATAAGCCTTCTGCATAATAAAAGGCTGTAACTGGGGAATGGAGGGGGTCTGGTTTTTTTTGTTTTGTTTTTTATCTCATTTCTGTTTTTCCTGCTGATTATGGGGGTAGAGAATAGAAGACAGTAACTGTAAAAATTTGTTATTTGTTATAATTTAAAAAAAAAAAATTTGGATTTTTTTTTTTTAAGTGAAAGAATACGTTTTCAGTTCTTGTCCTATTGATTGTGCTTATCTTAAACAGATGCCATGAACCAAATGCTTTAACCAATCACAAGTAGAGATATTAACTGCAGTTTGCTCTTTTCCCGCTTCAAGCAGAGTTGCACTGCTGTGTAGCTACGAGAGACGAGTTGTAGATGTGCAGGCTCAGTGAGGCATTCCAATCAGTTATCATGAAGTGGCCAGAGCAGGAAGCCAGATTTCCTGCCCACAAAAAAGACAGCTGCTGCATGTGTGTGCTTAAAGTGGCACGCGGGGAGATTAGTCGCCTGCGATAAATCTTCACTGTTGCGGGGCGACTAATCTTCCTGACATGCTAGCCTATGATTAAGTACCCTTTGTGCGTAAGGCTTTGTTTGTGTATGGCTTGAGTATGGCTTCAGTACATTAAGAATGCTTTTAACATCATTTGAGCTGCTTTGAAGCTTTATACTTTTGGGTGATCCGGAGTGCCAGCCTGCTTTTCCAGTATATTTTCCCTTTTAGGCAATTGCCATTTTAGGTAAAAGGCAAGTGGGCGCCACCTCTCAAGTTGCTTAAAATAACAGATATCAAAGCACTTGAAATTGTCCCAGGTGCCATTGCCCTAAGTCTTTCTAATGATTCCTGCCCTGGAAACCCTGATGTACCTCCATTCATTTTCTATAGGCATATAGATTTCTGTTTCCACCAAAGCTCAATTACTTACAGGTGGAATAAGGTCAAATATTGCCATAATCCACTCCTTAGGGAAGACTGGATGTCTTTAATAAATTATAAAACAAGTAAAGCCTAATTCACTGGAGGGTACAAAAACATTAGGCACCCCCCTATCAGTTATATCTTACCTTTTTCATTTGTTGTTCCTTCCTGGCTTGCTGCGAATGAGCAAATATTTTCTGACTTTACCGTACTGTGCATATATAGGCCTTAGCTATCTAATTCATTGGAGAGGGATATCTAAGGCTGAAGCCACATAGGCTGATCTCAGCCTGCAGAGAATCAGCCCCTACACTGGCATCAGCCTTCTTCTTTGCCTGCACCCAGAACCTGGGCCAAATCAATGGGCAGGCAAGGTAGAAGGCCAAGGCCAATGCCAAAGGTAAAAAGAACAAAATTAAATGGATCACCACAAAAAACAAAAAAACTAAGGCATGCCTAATTAGTTATCATTAACTTTTAATTTATCTCTAATGCACTGGGAAACAGGTTTAGATAGTACAGGTCTTTGCAATGCATCTCTTCAGAGCTTTGTATACATTATAATTTTACATTTTTGTTACTTGATTTGTGCACTCAGGGTCTGCCAAATGAGAGCTGGAAGATAACAAAGATTAATAATACCTATGAGCTGTGTGACACTTACCCTGCAGTCTTTGTTGTACCAACCAGTGTGTTAGATGAGGATTTTGCGAGAGTTGTTGCTTTTAGAGCCAAAGGACGAATACCGGTAAGCTGCAATAAAACAATAGCAAAATGATATCATTTATAAAAACCTATAGCTGATAAAATACCTTCCTTTTATTCAGTAAGGTAAATATCAAACTGTGTTTTTCACCAGTGGAGAAAATACTTAATTCATTTAATGCACAGAAGTGTTTTTGGCCCTAAACCTACCCTGCCTCCACAGTCATGGGTGAATACCAATGCTATGACTGCTAAGAGAAATGGGGCAGTATCAGACAGAATATGTTGGGTTTTTTTTTTTTCTTCGATTTGTCTAACATTATCCTTGCATGGGTTGCCTCAAGTTTCCTGTTCCCATGGGAATAAACACGGAAGATGAGAGCGCAGAAACTTTATGCTTTGCTTTCAGGTTTTGTCATGGATTCATCCAGAAAGCCAGGCAACAATAACCCGCTGCAGCCAGCCACTTGTTGGACCAAATGACAAACGATGTAAAGAGGATGAGAAATACTTGCAGACAATAATGGATGCCAATGCCCAGTCACACAAACTTATTATCTTTGATGCCAGACAAAACAGTGTTGCTGACACTAACAAGGTAACAGCAGAACAAGCATGAACACTAACATGTGTGTATATCAGTGATCACCAACCTGTGGCTAGTGAGCAACATGTTGCTCCTGGAGGTCTCAAACCAGGTTCTTATTTTTGAATTTTTGTCTTGGATGCAAGATTTGGTTGCAAAAAAAACAGGTTTACTGACAAACAGAACCTCCTGCAAGCTGCTAGTCCACTTAGGGGTTGACAAATAGCCATTAACAACCCTTGTTTCGCACCTGCCAGAAACTTTTTTATGCTTGTGTTGCTCCCCAAATTTGAATGTGGCTCGCAGGTAAAAAAGGCTTAGGGATCCTGGTGTATATACTCTGTAAAGCTCCATGTAATAACATCATTTTGACCACTAAACATAAATCTAGTTTGTGCCCCCTGTGTGGACATATATGATATGTATACATGATATTTACTAGACCTGTATCAGGTTCAAAATTTTTCACCTGGTATTGACCCAAACTGCATACAGTGGTGTGAAAAACTATTTGCTCCCCTCCTGATTTCTTATTCTTTTGCATGTTTGTCACACAAAATGTTTCTGATCATCAAACACATTTAACTATTAGTCAAAGATAACACAAGTAAACACAAAATGCAGTTTTTAAATGAGGGTTTTTATTATTTAGGGAGAAAAAAAATCCAAACCTACATGGCCCTGTGTGAAAAAGTAATTGAACCTAATAACTGGTTGGGCCACCCTTAGCAGCAATAACTGCAATCAAGCGTTTGCGATAACTTGCAATGAGTCTTTTACAGCGCTCTGGAGGAATTTTGGCCCACTCATCTTTGCAGAATTGTTGTAATTCAGCTTTATTTGAGGATTTTCTAGCATGAACCGCCTTTTTAAGGTCATGCCACAACATCTCAATAGGATTCAGGTCAGGACTTAGACTAGGCCACTCCAAAGTCTTCATTTTGTTTTTCTTCAGCCATTCAGAGGTGGATTTGCTTTGGGTCATTGTCCTGCTGCAGCACCCAAGATCGCTTCAGCTTGAGTTGACGAACAGATGGCACATCAGATGGGACATTCTCCTTCAGGATTTTTTGGTAGACAGTAGAATTCATGTTCCATCTATCACAGCAAGCCATCCAGGTCCTGAAGCAGCAAAACAACCCCAGACCATCACATTACCACCACCATATTTTACTGTTGGTATGATGTTCTTTTTCTGAAATGCTGTGTTACTTTTACGCCAGATGTAACGGGACACGCACCTTCCAAAAAGTTCAACTTTTGTCTCGTCGGTCCACAAGGTATTTTCCCAAAAGTCTTGGCAATCATTGAGATGTTTTTTAGCAAAATTGAGACGAGCCATAATGTTCTTTTTGCTTAAAAGTGGTTTGCGCCTTGGAAATCTGCCATGCAGGCCGTTTTTGCCCAGTCTCTTTCTTATGGTGGAGTCGTGAATACTGACCTTTATTGAGGCAAGTGAGGCCTGCAGTTCTTTAGATGTTGTCCTGGGGTCTTTTGTGGCCTCTCGGATGAGTTGTCTCTGCGCTCTTGGGGTCATTTTGGTCGGCCGGCCACTCCTGGGAAGGTTCACCACTGTTCCATGTTTTTGCCATTTGTGGATAATGGCTCTCACTGTGGTTCGCTCTAGTCCCAAAGCTTTAGAAATGGCTTTATAACCTTTACCAGACTGATAGATCTCAATTACTTTTGTTCTCATTTGTTCCTCAATTTCTTTGGTGCTTTTGGTCTACTTCTCTGTGTCAGGTAGCTCTTATTTAAGTGATTTCTTGATTGAAACAGGTGTGGCAGTAATCAGGCCTGGGGGTGACTACGGAAATTGAACTCAGGTGTGATAAACCACAGTTAAGTTATTTTTTAACAAGGGGGGCAATCACTTTTTCACACAGGGCCATGTAGATTTGGAGTTTTTTTTCTCCCTTAATAACGTAAACCTTCATTTAAAAACTGCATTTTGTGTTCAATTATGTTATCTTTGACTAATAGTTAACGGTTTTTGATGATCAGAAACATTTAAGTGTGACAAACATGCAAAAGAATAAGAAATCAGGAAGGGGACAAATAGTTTTTCACACCACTGTATATGTTAATGTTGTGTATGTAATGATGTTTAATGTTTATGGTCTTCCTAAGATGCATATATACACTTATGTTGGTGGTTACCATCAGAAATATAGGCTCCCCAAAGACTTCATGGGTCTTGATCAGACTGATTTATTGGCCACTTGCCTAACCAAAGACTGAATTTAATTTATAAAAGGATAGCTGTATTGGGTAAGGATCCACTCATTCTGTGAACTAGCCAACAAGCAGATTTTAATACATCAACCCAGTAAAATATCAGCTTTGGTAGCAGAATTATTTATTGCTGCAGTGCTTCTTATTGGCAGCTCAAGTGGCACATCATTTAACATAACATGACAGGTAACGACTGCAGTTGACAAATCTGTTTGGGGAGGTACATTACCCTATGAGAAATTTCACTGCTGGGGGAACACTTTCCAATTACTATCTGTTTTGTGTGTCAATTAAGAAAACACAGTCAAACCACTGTTACCTCTTGACAGAGCATGATGTATATTTAAATCACATTTGCTGTTCTCAATGGGAAAGTATGATTTTCTTACCTTGAACATGTAAGGAACTTGCAAGTTATATTTTAATCTGGAAGTTCTGGGAAGGAGTTGTTTGGGGAGACACCGCTGTTCAAAAATTGTTAATTGTTACGTGCTATATGGAATTGTAGAATATATGGCACTGGCACACTGGTTATACTGTGTCAGTAGTATAGATTTTACAATCTGTGGCAGTTAAGAGGTTATGGATAAGATTATTTGAGATGTTTTATTGAAAAAAATGTAAATTACTGCAAAATCAATGTTACTCTGTCTAAAATCCATGGAGATTCTGTTCTTAGCAGTGTATGGAGTGTATTGCCAAAGACTGCATAATGTCTTGTTACCTGTGCTTACTACATTTTAGACCAAAGGAGGAGGATATGAGAGCGAGAGTGCATACCCAAATGCAGAGCTGATCTTCCTGGAAATACATAACATTCATGTGATGAGGGAGTCCCTGCGTAAGCTGAAGGAAATAGTATATCCAGCCATTGATGAGGCACGCTGGTTGTCCAATGTTGATGGCACACACTGGTTAGAGTACATAAGGGTAAGTTTAACATTTAACAACTTCACTGGTAGTAAACTTACATATACAAATTATTATCTGTCATTCATGTAACTGCTTTCAGTCTCTAAATGCATTGTTTGGGTTTGGTATAAAGTAGTATCATTTTCCTTGATACTGATGAGGATAGTAGTACCTGTACCAATGTTCATAAGAGAGAAAAGTATGTGATTATTTTTTTTTTTTATTTTTTTTTTAGAATTAGCCCATTGATTGCCTTTTAGTCCTTGTGTAATTTTTCTTTTTTGTCTTCCAGATGCTTCTTGCTGGATCAGTGAGAATAGCTGATAGGGTTGAATCTAGTAAAACCTCAGTAGTGGTACATTGCAGCGATGGATGGGATCGGACGGCACAGTTAACCTCTCTGGCCATGCTAATGTTGGACAGCTACTATAGAACAATTAAAGGATTTGAGGTTCTGTTGGAGAAAGAGTGGATAAGCTTTGGCCACAGATTTGCCATGGTAAGTTTGCCTGTATGTTGGCGTTGTAACGCAAAATATAAATGGATTGTGTGTGTAAATGCAGACTGTAGTTAAGGTTGGGTGAATAATATAACCAACGGCAACATGATTTTTTTCTGATCTGTGCAGAGAGTGGGGCATGGAGATGATAACCATGCCGATGCTGATCGATCCCCAATTTTCCTCCAGTTCATTGATTGTGTTTGGCAAATGACAAATCAGGTAAGCTCGTTACTACAGCCCTCTTTACATTATACATATGCAAGCCTTGCAGTCCTGTGAATAACCATTCTTTGGCAACCTTCAAGACACTTCTTATTGTGCAATCCAAGGCAAAATCTTCCAGTTGTTTCAAGGAATGCTGTCATGGGAAAACCTGTTTTTTTTGTTTGTTTTTTTTTTTTTCAAAACCCATCCGTTAATAGAGCTTCTCCAGCAGAAACCTGTATTGAATTTCATTTATATTTTAAGTAATGGGAAGGCAACAAGATAGTAGCTTCCAGTAGATATCAGAATAACACTCAATAGTAAGAAATCCAAGTCTGGCTTGGGACTCCTCTAGTTGCATGGGAGTAGGATAAACAATATGTTATCTGAAAGCAGTTCTAATGTGTTGCACTGGCTTACTGACCATAGCCAATATTCTGAGCATTTGCTTGTAGTAAAGATTGACACAATAGAGAATGCTTAACATATTTGATGTAGCTGAATTTTTTGATGTAGCAAATTTGCTTGCAGATGTGGCATTATGCCCTGTTAGTGGCAGCACTTGCACCATTCATTCACTTGCAACATTCAACTGCTTCCTGGTATGGTAGCAATCACCTTACTGCTTGCAGTGGGTTATTCAACTAGAGCAAACCAGTGCATAAATGTTTATACATACCCACTTAAACGGCTTTTAGAAACCCAGCTGACTTCTCACAATTATACCACTCGGAGCATGGCCAGGCAGGAATCATCACCCTTCCAAAATAAGGCAAATAGAAGGAACAAACCGCAGCACAGTGAGTGGGGCATCAGTCAAAAGAGAATGTAAAGATGGACACTGCTCCTTCACCACACTGGATACCTTCCTTATGAAAGCAGTCTGACAAGTTTCATAGCAGCTTGTCACTTCTCCACCTGCTTTGTGTGATTTTATGTATTATCCCAAACAAAGTGAGTTGATGAATGAGTGTGATGAACGAGCACATTCTCTTCTGCGGTATCTGCATGCAAGTGTCCCAGATGTGTTTGGCTCTTCCCTTGTCTGGCAGGTGTGGTAGATTCCCCTCCCCACAGTGCTTGTATTATGATGTGATGGTGAAAGCACTCACTTTGCTGTTATTTTTTTTTTTTTCCATTACCAAGTTACCACTGGGGGGCACTTGCCTCAGATTTGCTTGCACAGCAATCTTGGCTGGGCACACACGCTCCCCATGCAGTACAATACATTACAGAAAATTTTTAATTGACACAGATTTAACTTTTCACTTTTATCCTAGTTTCCTGCAGCTTTTGAGTTCAATGAGCTTTTCCTTATTACCATACTTGATCACCTGTATAGCTGTCTGTTTGGAACATTTTTGTACAACAGTGAACAGCAAAGAATGAAAGAGGTAAGTTCCTGCTACTCTTCTGTAATGAAAATCAAATGGTGAACACTTCTCTCTCTTTGTGTAATTACATTGACGTGAAATTTAGGACCTGGTTCCTTTTTATATGGAGTAAGTGCTCTGGCACACGGGGAGATTAGTCGCCCACGACAAATCTCCCTGTTCGCGGGCGACTAATCTCCCTGGATTGCCATCCCACCAGCGAAAATGTTAATCGCCAGTGGGATGGCATACGCGGCGGTGCGATTTCAGTGAAATTGCGCAAGTTGCCTTGAGAGGAAACTTTTGCAATTTCACTTAAATCGCGCCGCCGCGTATGCCATCCCATCGGCGATTTACATTTTCGCTGGTGGGATGGCAATCCAGGGAGATTAGTCGCCCGCGAACAGGGAGATTTGTCGTGGGTGACTAATCTCCCCGTGTGCCAGAGCCCTTATATCAGTTCATTAAAGATCAGGTTTCATATGACTTTTCCTAGATTCGATTCTCTGCTGTGTCTGTACCCACTGCAGTTTGCATTAGTGTTCATGTATCTAGAACATGTAGAAAAAAAAACCACTTATTTATGTGTATTGTTAATTTGCTTCTGAACTATACGGCACTTTGAATCCCAGATTTATTTTCTCTGAATCAATATGCAGCCAATGCAGCTTAATAAAATCTGTACTTGTGTCATGTGGCTTTTTTGTGGGGTTGTTTAACCTGGAAATATTTAAGTTGTCTAAAAAACAGGTTATTAGGTTTTTCACCATTATTTGAATTAAATAAACAGGGTCAAGGGTCACATTTGTCTAGGCAATTCCTAGGGAATGATTTGTACATTGCATATGTTTGTTCTTTCCAGCCCTGAAGACATTTGGGGCAACTGTATCCCTATTGGGTACCTTTCAGTTAGTATTCAAACTCTAATATTAAAGGAACAGTAACACCAAAAATAAAAATGTATAAAAGTATCTAAAATATAATGTGCTGCTGCCCTGCACTGGTAAAAGTTGTGTGTTTACTTCAGAAAGTCTACTATAATTTATATAAATAAGCTGCTATGTAGCCATGGGGGCAGCCATTCAAAGGAGAAAAGGCACAGGCACAGGCACATAGCAGATAACAGATAAAACACTATTGTATTCCACAGAGCTTATCTGTTATCTGCTATATAACCTGTGCCTTTTCTCCTTTTTTCCAGCTTGAATGGCTGCCCCCATGGCTACACAGCAGCTTATTATATAAATTATAGTAGTGTTACTGTAGCAAACACACCAGTTTTACCAGTGCAGGGCAACAGTGCATTATATTTTTATTACTTTAAAGCTCTTTAATTTTTTAGTGTTACTGTTCCTTTAACATTTAGCTTTCGTACCTCTTAAGCATGATGTCGTTTTTTTGGTACTCAAAAAAGAAAATATAGTCAAGTCACACTTGACAAAGAGCCCCATAGGTTTGAAACATGATGTGTGACAATAAATACTTTTGAGCAGTTAATCTCTGCTTTAAAGCTTTTTCTTGTACCTATTTTTTACTGGTCTTAATATGCACCTATGGCAGAGGTGCAGATAAGTATAAAGGCTGTATAACTGTATGGCTAAAGGAAGACTTTACTACTGTTCTGTATTTTTTGGAGCTGTTATCCCCAAGTGCAAGAGATATACGGCTGGTTTTACTGGCAAGATGCAGGGAGCCTGATTTGTTTGACACATCAGTTGCTCTGAATATACCTGGGGCAGTAAAACTGAGAAGTGAGCTACATTATCCTGCATCCATGTAGCAGTATAATACTGCTTAGAGTCACACTGAGTGACAAAATGACAAAATTTGTGACTTTAATTTATCCATCTACAGTATCTATTGATGCTGAATTATCTGCTTTGTAGTAGCTAAGTGGGGGGGGTGGGGGGGTGGGGGGGCTTTTTCATCCTCTTTACTTTATAAATGATTCCTGTTCACTATTTACTGCCTTATTTGCTGATGTGCTATACACTAGTGAACTGAGGCAGTGGAAGGAAACGTACACATTACATTGAAAATGTGTTTCAGCTATAACCATGCATTGTATTTATTTTCTGCCTGTGCCATTCTTAATGAAAAAGATTTGTCACAATGAGAATATATACACTGTCTGCTACTGTAGGTCATTTTAGCCACAAGATGGCACCCTTAGCATGTTAGGTTTGTTCAGTGGATTTGTCCATTCTACCCCCTCCTCCATCTCTGCATAGGGGAGGAGAACAGTCATTCATATTCTGCTTTCAACTTCTGGAAACTTACTAATCCAGTTACACATTCTGTACATGGAGTATACCCTGCTTTGTCTCCAGCGCCACTGTGATAATGGGAGACGATCCTTTACCAGCTCTCCCTTATCTTACCCCTAGGAAATCCAAACAAAGACGTTATCGTTGTGGTCTTACATTAACAGCCATGTGGATGAGTTTACCAACCCTTTTTATGTCAATTATGAACACCACGTTCTGTATCCAGTTGCCAGTCTCAGCCACTTAGAACTCTGGGTGAATTATTATGTTAGATGGAACCCTCGGACAAGACCTCAGGTGAGTTACGCCATTTTTATGTCTCTAGATGGGAAACACTTTGCTTGTCTGTCAGTACAGTCACACAGCATGTTCCAAGGGTATCTGCATTGTAAGTGTGCTTTGTTTCCTCTGCTGAGTGTGTGTTCATCAGTGTTAATTTAACATGCACCCAAGCTGATCTGTTTTTAATTGTAAAGACTGCCTGCTGCCTTCATGAAACTATTCTATGAGGGCATCTCTGCCTAGTGCAGTACTGAAGCCAGTGGAATCATTGCATTGCACAGAGGGATTTCAGATGCCTACTAAGGATAAGACACAGTGCTAGGATGTGGCTTATCTTTTTCTTCATTCCCTTGGCCAACTACCTTGCTCATAGCTGTACACCCGAATTGGCAGATTAAATCTGCCCCTGAATGACCACCTTTGCTTAGGTATTGGTTATTCAGCAATGCATATTAACTGCATACTTGTGTTTGTTCCTCTTAATGTGCTATATCCCTTGCTCTTACAAGGATGGGTGAAACCTCATTCACCGAATGTAATGAAGACTGAACCCTCCAGAATCCAACTGATTGTTCCAGTGGTAGAGTTGGTAGAGTGCTTGCTTGATCCTACTGTGCAGTTGAGCTGGCCCCATTTCATTTGGGGAACAACCTCCTCCTGATTTATTATGTCTGAGAGCCCAAGCACGATAGTGGTAGACAGGGTGCTCAATATACAGAATGTATATGGCAAAAATTACCTTTTTCTAGTGCCTGGCGTGTAATACATCACCTCACAAAGATTATACATCGCTCACATGAGTACTTGCTAGGGTTTCCAGTGCAACCATTACATCACTAACTAAGGCTGAGGCCTGTATTACAGATATACTGGCCATATTCTTGCCATTAATTTGTAATTCCCCATCATTCCCCTGACCTGCCTGTTTATGTTCTCAATCCACCCCAGTCCCTGATCCCCTATTATCCAGATCCCAGTCCCTGCCCAGTCCTCACCTCTGATTTGCCCAGTAATACTCCTCCTTAATACAAGCAAAGGTTTCATCCCTAGTCCTTGCCCCAGTGGAGCTTACACTAGTGTCCCTATCACATTCACTCAACACAAGCACTAGGGTCAGTTTCATCAGAAGCCATGGACAATATCTTGGGTTATAAAAAACCGGATGTAAAAATGCACTCAGCCAAATGAGAATAAATACTAATGCTTTGTAATGAGAGAGTTCGCTGGAAAACATAACCCGCTTATCCCCATGCTGAGCTGTAATGAGAAGCTCATGGCTACTAGGGCCAATTAGCTTTCTGTTTTTTGTAAATAAGAAGGAAATAGTGAAAGCTGCAGTCATCCCTTGTGTGAAGCTGGGTGGTGTATTTGTTATAATGAATACCCAGACTGCACAGCAAGCGTGCCTACTAACAATGCTGGTAAATGCTAATTGTCCCCGTTGGAGTGCATTCACTTGCAGCCTTTCATATAGTTAAATGATGCTTTTTGTCACAAATGCATATTACTGGCTGCTTTCAGGTTATCACATTCTGTTCTTTAAGATGCTTAAAAAAAAAAAAACCATAGAAGGGAATGTATTATGAATAAATGAGAATGCGGCTGAGATGACAGAGTAGCATTACAGTAAGGCTAACCTTCCCATTGCACGGGGCTACTAGACGCACAGGGCTACTAGGCACACAGCACTCACTCAGCAGGAACAATAAGTGCATCACATAACAATCTGCAAGCTAATGTGTGTCCTTGAGTGAATAATGCAGCGTACATGACATACCCAGGCACACGTGCTGAAACAGGAGCAGCCTTTATGTCTGTGTCCTTCTGGATTTGTCTCCCCCACCCATTCTCCTCATTCAACAACAGAAGCCATTGCTACTGCACATTCTGGCTTCTGTGTGACAGTTTTCGATTGAAAGAAATGTTGGTTAGATACCTGGCTGTACCCTGGAATGGTTTGCATGTAACGGACCATTTTTGTGATTTTGCTGTATGATCATGTAATTGGCATGCATGCTCCTTGTGTTTGGGGCAAGCTGGCTTTTTTTCTTTTTCCCCTTGGTTTGTCTGTAAATGGCCCTATGCCAGGAACTGAAAAGTTAAATAAATCCTCCTTTTCCCTGTGTATAGCATATATAGCATTACTGTTACAAAATAATGTGCTGTATATATAGTATTATTGTTACTCATTGGAGTCAGCAAATGCTCTTTTCCCCTTTTCTTTGCCTGGTTTACTAAATGAGTTAGAAAATGAGTTGTACAGAGTTGGTACTGGCAGATATAAGGAGCACAAGCAACCATGTTATTACAGAACAGATAATCTGTGAGAACAGTGTGGCCATCAGGACTCACAGAACCCTGCCCCCATTGTAACCCATGGTCACCTTGGCCCCTGGGAGGAGGGCCCACCAACAAGTAGAATGGTTTCCCAATAAAAAAAAAAAAAGCACAGCTGTGACACTGATCTACCCCAGTTAAATACTATTATGCCAAAACCCCACCTACATTAGCCAAACCCTGAACAGTTCTTCAAGCCCCACCTCTTCTCAATCCAATTGAAACTTTTGCGTCACCTGGGGTCCCTTTTGCCTCCTGATTACTGTATCCCCTGGTACTAGCCCTGTGCAGGAGTTCACTTTGTATTGAAGCTCACTAGGGTTTCCTTCTGGCCATAGTTCTGATACAGCCTGACTACAGGTACATTCATTCTAGTCCAGCATTTCCCTTGCACCCCCTGCTTTCTGTGGATAGGACCATATACTCACACTCATGTGTTTATGGCAAAACCTTAGCAACAGGATGCTGAAACTGAGTGCCCTGGAATAAACATATAACAGGAATATAAACACTCCATCTCTTGGGTATATCTGGCATATTGGCTCTCTTGTGTGTGATGGCTGCAATACAGAGACCTTGTGCTAAACCAGTTACCCTATTGTCTTCATCCTCTACTTTCCTTGCTGCCTTTTTAAATGTTGCAGTGAATCACTTTAAAAAGTCCATTGACTGATGCAGTCTGCATCCCAGCTTCAGCCATTCTTTTTATCATCCATGAATTTTGCCTGTATTGTAGGGATTCCCTTACTCTGCCCATTGCATCATAGCTCTGTGGTCACAGTGGTTTTTTTATAGACCAGATTGTTTTCTGCATCATTTACCCACCAAACCCTATCAGGCTAGTTGCATTGATTAAAATTAAATTACCAGCACCCACCATTTCTTTTCTGTTGTTGGCCATTGTGTACATCTGGCAGTTGTGTTTGGGGTTCTTTCTGGCAATAGTGGGAGCACATTTGCCTACTGATTCTTGAATAAATGTTTGCTGATTGGTCTAATTCCTTCATGTTTCCTACAAACCGTAGATGCCAATTCATCAGAACCTCAAGGATCTCCTGGCCATTAGAGCAGAGCTGCAGAAGAAGGTGGAGGAGCTGCAACGTGAAGCCGCAACTAGATCTGTCTCCTCATCCTCTGACCGGGGCTCATCCCCTTCACATTCCGCCACCCCAGTACACACAGCTGTGTAGCAAGCCGGCGGGACTTGAAGTTGCATGAATGTGAAACTAGGACTCTGTGCACACTGCTAGGTGCCATTACCTGTCTATTGTACAAACAGGTCTGTGCTGAAGTTGTAGCACCCAAGCAGTGTCCCAGCAGGTACCTTTGCTCCTTGTGCTGCCAGTGTAACCTGTAAGCCCCTCACCTGCTGCAAAGTGTAGCCGGCTTCTTAAAGAGGCCATGCTGGAGTGCGTCCTGCTACAATCCCCCCCACATAGCTCGGATGTGTAAATAGCCCAGACAATGTTTACATGCTTTTTATTATTTTAATGTGTATGTTGTGATTTACTTCCTCCAGGCTGAGTTTAAATCTGTTACATTTTATAAGATTTTGAAAGTTTTAAACGGTGGGGTTTTTATTGCATCACTGTAGGGTTCTTTTTATTAAGTCATGCCTTTCAGCAGTTTAAAGGGAACACATTGTATTTCTTGTCAAATTCCTTACTGTACAGTGTATGTTTTAGTCCAATGCGGTGGGGAGCATATACTTGTGAGAAGAGGTGTTTTCTCCTCAAAAGCAGCCAATGAAGAGATGCTCATACTAGTGCAGTCAGTGCTACGCCAGTCGCTGGCTTAGTGGACTGAGAGTGTGAGGTGGAGTCCGCGACAGCCAAGTAAGGCTTCATATGCACCTGAAATTACAATCCTTTGCCAGTAACCACTAGCAGCCATTTATATACTTTGTCATTCTCCTCACAGCATTCAAGTGATCAGAGCTAATTGCTGATTGGTTGCAGTTCCGCTTTATCACTTGTTGACACAATATGAATAAGTGTGGCCAGGTTGCTGAGGTGCAGACATTGTGACCTATGTTAGAGCATGATGAGCCTGTGTGTATACTTTGTGTGTGTAACTAGCAGAGTGGGTTGGCCATTCTATTCTAATAGAAATAGTCACTGCAGCTGCTACTGATATATATATTCTAAATGGGACCATGTTTGCATTAGTTGCAGTGAGAGGAGTAGTGGCTCAGTGGCTACGCATGGCAGGCACATTGGGGACCATGTGTTTCATTGCTGGGGGATTTCTTGCTGTGTTTCCCAGGGGTAGGCCATAGAAACACATTGTTTAGTCTGTTTCATTGAAGGAAAGAAGTATTTGTTTTAATGCAGTGCTGGCTTATATGCTGCACATAATATACAATGGAGTCTTTATAGTGATTGTGTAAGTGACAAGGCAGAATCAGGACTTGGAAGACTGCATAGGCTCTGCAGTGTTCCATTATGGGGTAGGACAGAAACTGGCCAATACATTGGGTGTTAATATACAGGAAGGGCTTCATACCTCAGAAAGCCTTTGCTTGGGTGTAGCTAGCTGCCAGTATATCTCTCACATTTTTTTATCTTATTTATTGCATGTGATGAGCCATTTTACATCAACTGGTTCATACTGGTTCCTTTCTAGTGTTGAGCACCGCACAAAATGTGTTTTTGATCATGTTTGGGGCACATAACAGGATGGATGTGCCAGTGTTTCCCCTGTCCTTTATTGTAGGCTTAGTGTGCAAAAAACGACCATCTTTGTGCATTCTACAATCTGTTGTTTGCAGGCACGTGTGCATGGTTAATGGAGCCTGTGCTAAGCTGATCAACACACTCATGTACAGTTTATCCATGTAAAGGCTTTGCTAGATACCTGTAGCTGCTATCAGAACCCTATTGAGAGCTGCTTTCTATATTTAATAGCTGCAACAAGCATAATATCTGCTGAATCAGTGGAAAACTAATGCTGGTAAGATGCATACAGCAGTATACAATTACTGTATGGGCCCTGTGTTCTGCTTCTGATCATCACTTTGCTCTCAGATTTTGCCCTTTTTAGTGCAAGAATGAACAAAACCACAGATATTTCCTAAGTAAAACAATAGGCAAGAAGCACATTCAGCAAAAAGCTCAATTCATTGAACTGTTATTGGAAAAGGGGGGTTACACTGTACCTTTCACTCATGCCTACCTACAGCTGCAATGTATTTCTGGGCAGGGTGGGCATGGTGCAGAAGGGGGCACACACACTAAAGCTCAGTACAGACAAGGGGTGCCCCATTATCATAGGATGAGTGGTAACCCCAGTACTCACAAATATATCTCAACTGAGTTCCTTGACACAATAATGGACCAGTTCCCTTTAAACTGCCATTGAAAGCATTGTGTTGCTCTTGTAACATGCGAATGATGAACAAAGAGAGACTGAAATAGATTCAAGGAGATGATTTTCTGGTATATTCCATGTGCTGTGCATTTGTGTCTTCCTGTAAGTGATGGAATCAGTGTCCCACCTGAATAATAAGCGTTTGTGTGTGTGTGACTGCTGAATCCAATTACTCTTCTGAACTAAATGTGCCATTAGTCATGGGATACTTTACTGTAATTGCCACTGACATTCCTTTGGGTTGTGCTACACTTCCTATTCCTTTCTTAGGAGATTCTACTCATTACTTGCTACTAAATTGCTCAGCTTAACCCGTTGACTGCCAGCAGTGCAGAATCAACATCACTGGCAAAAAAAAAAAAAAAAAAAGTGTCAGCAGTGAATATTGTGTTTTCACATTCGAATGAATGGCAAAATGTATTGCAAAGCTGCAACACACGGGAGTGGCCCTGGGCCCCGGCAGTCACACACACAGGCTGGTTGCTTTAAAGGCAATGAAAGTGATGCTGGAGCTTCTGCAGCCTTTCTTGTCCTACTGGATCTGTGCATGTGTGTGTATTTGTCAGTCAGCAACTGCACTACAATGCAAAATTGTCTATCTGAACTTCCAGAAATTATAAATGTCTTTTTATGTACCTGATACCACAGAGTGAAAAAAACAACCCAATATTGTCTGTCTCTGGGATTGCTGGGACCAGTTACCCCACCCTGTTCGGCTCATGCATGATGTGACCCCCTCCCTCACCTTGTTCCATTGTTGAAGTGATGGATTCTGGAACTTGAAGTCCATCTACTTTCCGTAGTGGGTGGTGCACTGAAGGACTTCATGTCCCAGAATCCATCACTTCAACAATGGAACAACGTGATGGAGGGGTTGGGAAATAGTTTGTATGAGTATCATGGTTTCCTTTCAGTCTGTAGAATCTGGTATGTCTGTGTATAAAATATACTTTTATATTTATTTTAGGAAGTTCGGATAGTGTTTAAGGTACCTTTTCTGCATAACCCCAACTGAATAAGCTCATGTGAAAAAGGGGTTTAGTTTTCCCTTTATTATCCCTTCTTTTAGAGAGCTAGAGGGGTGCAGTTGGACATTTTATGGAATGTTTAGATCACCTTTGATCAGCTTGAGCAGCTAGAGATACAACTGCATTCCTGTAACATGCCAGCAAAACAGGTAAAGTGCGCTTCATAAAAAGCATGACTCTAGGCAGTACGTTTTTCTGTAGCTCAGCGTTAAACATGGAAACATAAGTGCTACGTTGTTGGCAGGCTCTCACTCTGTTTGCTGATTGGCTGCCAACAACATAGCTTGTAGATAAAGGCACATCTGACTGTACTAACTGCCATTTTAATTGAGGTGCATATTGTATTAATGCTCAGAAACCTGCGTAGTCTGCAGCATACATCTGTATCAGCTACTCATTAGCTTCCATGTGAAATTTGTGGGAATGAAGGGCCAGTCCTAGTAACAGCTCAAATCATGATTTAATGCAGACTCAATTCCTTCTCTCTATAGGAACACTGTAGAACACAATCACTTGCTGAACTATAGCACCGTGCCTCGCCAGGCTCTCCCATGTGTTGTTTCTGCACCCTGTATAGGAACCCAGCTTAGTGACAGAAGTGACTTCTTCATCTGAAATATGGCATGTCCCACCATAGTAGCCATTTATTGCAGGATAATTGCCCCTTTATTAGCTGTGTGAGGGTATAGTGCATTACAAGTGGGCACTACCCGTCTCCCTTCATGTTGCACCAATGCCCTTCCGTTGTACCCTGACACGTGGGGTGGGGTATGGGGTATATACTGCCCAAATGTAGAGTTGTTACTCACCTGCTATATGGATGCTATTGTGCATTTATTTTTGTACATGGAATGTAAGAGTATTTATAGCTGTTAGGTATCTGTGAGCACAAAGATGTTTACTCCAGTGTATATACTGTAAAGTGAATCTGTAGTGACTTCTTCTGACATTCAGGTATTCTGTTCAAAAGTGTTGAAATAAAAGCCTTTTTATTATACACCTTGTGCAGCTCTCTCATCCCTTTGTATGTGGCCCTCTGGGCAAAGCATGGGAATGCAGCATGCATCTTCTCATTAGTGTGTGGCACTGCTGATAGGAATGGATCCTCGTGGATATGGCTATAATGCAGGCTTCCTTTATGGTTCCCTCATGACCAGTGGAAGGAAAATAAATAAAATGGGTAGTTACCCTTTAATTCACTCAACATTAAGTGTGGCATTGCTGCAAGGCTCAATGTAGATTGGCTGCTTCACATTGCTGTCCAATAGGAAACAAAAGTTCAGCATAAGCAGAAATACACAAGCCAGCTGTAACCTACATCTGTAGCCTATAGTAACAGCAGGGTATAGCTTTGGGCCTCATGCTCTGGTCCACAATAGGTAAAGCCATAGAATGGATATAGGCTGGGTTCAGACTACATGTAACATTACAGGATAAATTCACAAAGGTTTCCGTAATGAGATTTCTAAAATTAGGGGTTTTTTTTTCCTGTGCTGCCAATTTTGCAAAAATGGTATGTGAATGTTGTACAACACTTAAAAAAATTTATGGCAAAAATTTGCAGCCACAATGAAAAATAACAGAAAAATGCAGCTTAGGACTGGAATACCTGTGGCCCACCAGTGAACCTAACCCCAATGCCCCCTCCCCCACTATGTACACAGATCGGCCAAAAATATGGGCCATAAGGCAAAAGGAAGCTTAGATTTTAGCAACCCCCCCTTGACACTCACTTTAGCCATATTTACCCAAACAAGCTATTCCTTTGGGCCTATGGGGCACCTGGCCAAATTGCCATGATGTTATGGTTTCTTATACTTTCTACTATGTTCTTCCCTTTGCATCTAGTTATCCTATAATAGTTCTCTTTTCTGTGCTCCTTTCTCCTCCTATCCGGTGACTTTGTTACTAGAAAATGTCAGGGGAGGAGCCCTCTGCATACACTGGGGCAGGAGGAGCCCTCTGCATACACTGGGGCAGGAGGAGCCCTCTGCATACACTGGGGCAGGAGGAGCCCTCTGCATACACTGGGGCAGGAGGAGCCCTCTGCATACACTGGGGCAGGAGGAGCCCTCTGCATACACTGGGGCAGGAGGAGCCCTCTGCATACACTGGGGCAGGAGGAGCCCTCTGCATACACTGGGGCAGGAGGAGCCCTCTGCATACACTGGGGCAGGAGGAGCCCTCTGCATACACTGGGGCAGGAGGAGCCCTCTGCATACACTGGGGCAGGAGGAGCCCTCTGCATACACTGGGGCAGGAGGAGCCCTCTGCATACACTGGGGCAGGAGGAGCCCTCTGCATACACTGGGGCAGGAGGAGCCCTCTGCATACACTGGGGCAGGAGGAGCCCTCTGCATACACTGGGGCAGGAGGAGCCCTCTGCATACACTGGGGCAGGAGGAGCCCTCTGCATACACTGGGGCAGGAGGAGCTACAGGGTTTTGGAGAAAAGGATTAACCAGTAAGAAAATCCCCTTTCCTACATCACTTTAGACATTTGGTGGCATTGCAATAAATCAATAAAACAACATGCAGAGAATGTCATAATTAGTAATTGCAGTTTGGGAGATGTTAGTGAGTTGGTTAAATGTGCAGATGCACATACAAAAACACTATCGTTACACCCCCTGCTGCAATGGCAGGGCAGCAGCAATAACTCCCCAAATGCATTTCCACAGAAGCAGCAACAGCAGCTCTATATATACAGAGAGAAAAGCAGGCCGTGCCATTACTCGCCATGGTTACTGGCAGGTTCAGTATAAGAGAACACTGCAAAGGAAAGCACTTTGAGAGAGAGAGAGGAAGCTTTTATTGTGGTTTAAGTGAACATGATATTTCCATACAATTCATTTTATACCGACTAACACAATAACCCAAGGTATTTCATTCTAAGCAAAATTTGTTCTATCCTCCCTCCCCCCTTATGTGCAATGAACAATCTGCACGTGAGGAAGCAGAGAGCTGACCTGAAGTTGCTCGCCCCTTCCCTCAACATCGCCCCTTCCCTCAACACCCTCCCCCCCCCCCAAATTCCAGCGTATCAGTACAGTAAGGGTCAAATTAAATCTGTTAGGACAATGCGATTATATGACAATGAACATGGGAAGCATACCATTCTGCAACAGGAAGACCTTCCTTATAGAACTCGTGGGGGGCCCATTTAACAATGATCATGCGCAGTGCAAGCACAAAATTGCAGAAAGCTGCCAATTTATTCTTCTTTTTTTTTTTATAAAAATATCTCCTCAACTCAAACCTGGTAAGTATTTTCTGCAAAAATGTGACAAAGGCAAATGTTCAAATGGCTTTAAAATGAATAGAGAACTGTAATTTGTGTCGCCCAAAAACTAAAGCTGTGTGACACATGCCCTCTTTCTTTTCTTGGCTTCTGACTGCAGGTTTCAGAACTCACCTACCCACCCCTAAGATTTGATTCACCTATTAAGGCACCCAATTACACAGGTATGGGGCCTGCAGGCTCTCACATACCCCTTTAAAGCTGAACAGATACAGTACAGCGCACTGCATAGAAACCTACAGAGAATGTATCATTCCCCTTTGTTACAAGGTGACAGAGGTATGTAGGCTTGTCAAGGCATCTTATTGATAACTGCTTATGTCAGTTACTCTAACGATGGTGAGATACAATGGGTCCAGTACAACTGGGAAAAACTGCTTCGGTCTCCACTAACGTTCAGGGCTGAAACGGCAGATAAGGAGGTAGAAACAATAGGATTTCTACCTCCTTCTGCCGATTCAGCCCTGACGGCAGATTTTGCTCAGGCGTCTTCTATGGCGCCTGATCAAAATCTTTTAACCTGGGCGATCGGCGAGTCGACCGATATCAGCAGCCTCCTGCGATATCGGTCGACTCACCGACTTGCCATACACGCACCGAATATCGTAAGAAACAAGGTTTCTTACGATATTATCGGTGCGTGTATGGGCAACTTTATTCTAAATGCATCAGTTAATTAAATGCATGCACAAGGTGCTTTCTATTAGGGAGATCTTGATAAACCGAGAATCTGGGTGGCACGTGAGATTCCGGATCAATAAATGTAAGGTCATGCACTTGGCATTTACAACATGCAAATGACATATTTAATGTTAGCAGGTAAGGCAAATCCTCACCTAGAGGTGGATAGAAACCTGCAGCAGCAAGATATTGTTCTATATGGTATTAAAAGGGTTGCAGAAAGGGAAATGCACTTGTTAGGAGGAAAGGCTGACCAAGCTGGCTACTAGGTATATATATAGAAGGGAACCATACAATATTACACATGGGGGTTATGTAATAAAAGGCACTAAGTCTGCCCAGAAGAAGTAACCCATAGCAACCAATCAGCACGTAGAATATACTACCTAAAAGCAAAATCTTATTTTTTCTTTTATGGTTCCTATGGGTTACTGCTCCTGAGAAAACTTGGGGTCTTTTATTAGATATAGGGGATAATGTTTTATAAAACATCAGAGCCTTACAGGCAACACAATGGCATCCATTAAAGGAGAAGGGAAGGCATTTTGGCATTTTACTTCCACTAGATTCGTCATATTAGTGCCACCTAAAATGATATATTTATTCTGTAGAAACCATTACCATACCTGAATAAAGAGCCCTAGAAGCTTTCTCTGTTTGTGTAAGATTGCAGCTGCCATTTTAGCTTGGTCTCAGTAACTTCCATGCTGCAGCTCTAGCTGCTGGTAGTTCAGATTACACTCTTATGGGAGGGGGAGTAAATTCTTATGGGAGGGGGGAGAAGGAGATGGGAGAGAGCTGCACAGACTTTGGCCCCGGAAATTAAGGATTTTTCTGAGAGAGGAAGTCAGATACCAAAAAACATGTTTACACAAAAGGAGACAAGAAATCCTGTGTTTCTTTTGATAAAGGACTCAGTACAGCATTTCTGTGAGTGCTTATGGCTGTATTTACATAGACCTTTCTGATAAAGCTTACTTAGTTTTTATCTTTCCTTCTCCTTTAAAGTTCCATGGGAAGCTGGAAGTCATTGTAATGGCAGACACACCAGAAAAGGGATGCCTTTAGGTAAGTAAGAAAATACAAGAAGAAAAACCTATCAATAGGTTCTGTACAAAGTTGATAGAGTGTGTGGTCTGATTGCCCCTTTTGGAGTCAGGAGGGAATGTTACCCCTCTGAGACATGAGATGGGGTTCTGCCTTCCTCTAGATCAGCTAGCAGTAATATAGGATTCATGTGGACCTACGTTGGAACCTTTATTGGTTATGAACACCAACTGTGAAATTTGGTTCCATCTACAAAATGGAAGATATGAACTTCCTCATTGATGGACATTAAAAAAACAATTCTTCATTATTTCTAAAACGGAAATCATGTGGTATCATGCACTATCCATGAGAGGAGTGGGTTACAGTTTGGCTGATCTATTCCCCATGCTGGAAAGAGAGCCCAAATAAAAGACTGTTTATAAAACAGCATCAAGGTATCGGCTTCTGCCAAACCCAGTCTCTTGCAGTTTGTGCGCCACACTAATGCTAACACATTCACAGCATGACAAAAATGAAATGCCTGCCACTAAATTGTAAACACAGAACTCTTTAAACCTGGGATCACCAACCTGTGGCTTCTACTGAACTATAACCCCCCAGTTAGTACCCGAGAATATGATTATTAATAACATGTATGTATAAAGTAGCAATATAGTCAGTGGCTAAATGTGCAATAAAATGGTGTAAACAACAAACATACAGCTCTGTATTAGAGAAGGGGTGTACCTTAGAGCTTACATTGCATAAAGCTGAAGTTCAGTTAGAGCAGACAGCCCCAGGCTGGAGATCCCAGTTATTGTTTTGTCACAAAGCTTAGAATCTATGGTGCCCTAATAATGAAACACATACAGGCTTCTGAGACAGTGTGCGGCTGGCATTGACTTGTGGTGGTTCCCTGTGTCAGCCTTCACACCTTTGCACCATCTTCTGTTAGGGGATTGCCGACTGAGATTCCACAACAGAATATTTCACTGAAAGATACAAACAATGCATATGGTTGGCATCACTAAGTGCTAGGAAACTAAACACCCCTGCACACACTGCTAATATAATGCATTTGAAACAGCATGGCCCACAGCTATTTAGTCGGGCAGAAAATTGTTACTGAGCAGAGAAGCATGTCCTGACACTTCTATGCTCAGTTTTGCTGCTCTGATGGCAGAGCTGACAATGAGTAGAAAGTACTGTTTCTATTTTTGCTGACGACACTAATCTGTAAAAACTATAAGTTCCATGCAGGATGCTGCCACTTTGCCTCCAGGCATGAAAACATAATTTTGCGTCTTTATAGGTCCCTGGTAAGGCCTCACCTTGAGTATGCAGTGCAGTTTTGGGCTCCAGTCCTTAAGAAGGATATTAATGAGCTGGAGAGAGTGCAGAGACTGCAACTAAACTGGTTAAGGGGATGGAAGCTTTAAGCTATGGGGTTAGACTGTCGAGGTTGGGGTTGTTTTCTTTGGAAAAAAGGTGCTTGCGGGGGGACATGATTACTCTGTACAAGTACATTATTGGGGATTATAGGCAGATAGGGGGTGTTCTTTATTCCCATAAAAGTGATCAACGCACCAGAGGTCACCCCTTTAGAGGAACGGAGCTTCCGTTTGAAGCAGCGTAGGTGGTTTTTCACGGTGAGGGCAGTGAGGTTGGGGAATGCTCTTTCCTAGTGATGTGCTAATGGCAGATTCTGTTAATGCCTATAAGAGGGGCCTGGATAAGTTTTTGAACAAGCAGAATATCCAAGGCTATTTTGATACTAATAGCTACAGTTAGTATTAATGGTTGTATATATATAGTTTATGTATGTGATAGTATAGATTGGTAAGTATAGGTTGTGTGTGCTGGGTTTACTTGGAAGGGTTGAACTTGATGGTCTTTTTTCAACCCTATGTAACTATGAGTAATAGAGCAGAGCAATGAGAGGAGATGCTTCTCTGCTCAGCAAGCTATTTCTCTGACAGATGCAAGCCAAACTGAAAGAAAGGAGGTGCAACTGTCAGTTTAAATTCTCTATATTACCACTGTAAAACCTGCCAATATCTTGGAAACGTGGAAAAACATAACATATAATATATAGCAGTATTCTGCTGCCCACCTTGTACCATAACAAGGCATGAGTTTGCATTTTAGCATTAAGATACTTTGGTAAGTAAGTGGTAAGTAGAAGAAGAAGGGTTGAGAGAACTGTGTGGGTAACAATGTGGAAAACAGAATGAAGAATGAGAAATCAGGAATAAAATGGCATTTCTCACCTTGTGGCTCTTCAGAAACTACAGCCTCCATATGTTCCCCCTTCACATACTCAGCATTAAGCCCTTCTGTGAAGCAAATAGAAATGAAAGGCACAGTTATTGCGAGGGTTTTGTCAGGTGCCAGGCAGAGTGCCCCCACGTATATAAACGCAGCGGCACAGGAAGCAGAGAGCCCCAAGAGGCTGAATGGGATACAGTTCTACACATGGCTGAGGGTCTTTGGGCAGCCCTTGCACAATACAAATACATTTATTGCTTCTTTCCAGAGCAAAACAGGGGAGTGCAGCAAAAATAAGGGGCTCAGTGCTAGCAGATCTCAGTTGCAGCCCCTTTAATTTAGCAGACAGGTCTGGTATTATCATTGTCTTTGTCCTACAGCAAAACACCATTTGTTCTTCATGGCTCATTGGACATTTCTATTATAGGGATAAAGTAATGATGTGCAGGAGAAGGAAGCAGCCAGTGCTTTGGCTTATTCATTTCTGTAGGTGGGGTAAAACATCTCTTGTGAATATATATATATATATATATATATATATATATATATATATATATATATATATATATATATAGATAGAGGAGCGGATGACTATTAGGCACGTTATAACATGAAGCAGCAATAAAACGTGGGATAATGGATGCCAACACCAGACACCACAGTAACCAATAGCCACTTTCATGCTCGTCCTATTTAAAAGGGTGAGAAACTCAGAGTAGTAAGGGGGGAAGGCATCCAGAATATGAAGCAGTTTCCCATGGTGAATACGATGAATAAGCATTAGTGATTGTTTAAGAGAACCTCTTACAGATTGTATCTCCTCCATGTTAATTACACAGAGCAGGGCACATATATCCTATGTATCTGGGGGCACACAAACACTTAACAAAATATTAGTATGTTATTTATTCCTGGTTTTACCAAGTGTTCTACAATTGTTCTTTTCAAGCCTGCAGTTTAAAGTGCTATGTGGTAGTTTCTTTTTTAAAAAATAATACTTCTGTCTACATCATGCTAAACGTTACCTACCTACCTACCTACATTACATATCTCAGACTTTCACTACTGGACTGCCTTGACAGGAATAAATTAGCTACAAACCCCCTTCCCCCCAACCCCCCAGTCATACATTGCCCAACTTAAACACGAGACAGAGGGAGTTCTGCATCGGTTCTGGTACCAGTAGAATACTTGCAAAGCCATCAGGTTTTAGGCAGAAAGTCTCCAATTCCCTGACCATGTGGGCTCATGGACTTATTTACCCCCTTTCCCCCCAGCTCAGGGTTGGGCATGGGTCTGCCCAAGTAGACCTACGCAGGACTCTATGTGGGGGGCTCTATTGTACAGATCTGAATGCTTGGCTGGCAGGTTGGCTGGTCAGATTATTATACAAAAGTGTAGGTCTGTGCTGTTCAGAGTTTACCAAATTTGGCACTGACTGAGTATAAGGATATATTCCTTTTATGGAGAGGCCAGCCAATCAGGATCATGCATAATAAATAAAGACATGTAAATAAAAGTAACTGCTCCAAAAAAAAAAAAAAAAAATATATTGGATTGCTGACTTATATAATCTATTGGTGACAGAACTGCAAAGTGACTGGTTATTTTTCAGCATTTTTGCTCCCCCACATTTTGCTGCAGTGCTGTTCCCCACAGGGCAGTAAGCTGATCCCTGCCCTCACCTAGCTATGCAGAGTGGCTCCTCACAGGGGAAGGCACTTGCACATTCAGTCCCATCTCAAGGGTGCTGCTGTGCCAATTTAAAAAAGCTGTATAATTTATATGTCCAGAAGGCTTGGCCATTTACAATCAAAACACAATATTAGGAGGGCCCAGAGCAGAGAACAGAGCTTACATAGGAGCCTCAGCTCATGGCAGATATTTCCCAGACACACAAATGTGAGGCTCTTAGAAATGTTGTCTCCTTTATTTATGGGTATGGTTAGGTATCTTTACTATTATTTAACTTTTATTCCCTTTATCTTTCATTTATAGCCACAGGCAGATGTGCTGCCTTCTCCAGTTATCAGCGCTTGGCTCTCATGGGATCTGAGGCAGTGCATCTCTCTTCCCAGCTAATCCCTCTCTCCATTCCCCTAGGAGGTGCTCACGTACTGCCTGACTTATTGATAGAGGCTGAAGGATGGCTCCTGACAATCAATACTCCCATGGGAGATGCATTTAACAGATGGGTATGCAATGTATTACTGCAGCATACTATCTTCCCTAGCACAAACAGGGGCCCCAACTGGCAACATCCCTTTAGGCGAATAGCAGCCTAATACAGTTAGCTTTTTCACTTATATATTTGTATAGACATAAGATGTGGGTAACCTGTTATATGTAATGTAAACAGTGCTGGACATAATACAAATAGGAGGATATAAGAAGTGATTAGGGTATATACTTATACCCCTTTAAAATTATATATCCTTATATATACATATAAGGATTACAAACAGGCTAATTTGACAGATTATGTCAATAATTAATAAATGAAGCTGCACAGTCCAATGGCAAGTGAAAGGAGAAACCCTCTTAATGCACTTTAATGGATAAGCTGCTGATCCCTTCCATTATATTGCATTAAGGGGGTTTCCCTTTCAAGCTCTGTAGGAGTATTCTGCTTCATTCATCTCCCAGATACATGTGCATAGCTAATGGGCTATGGGAAGCAGATCTATTCACAGGGGAGTAGCAACTCAACTAGCCTTGCTGTTACATTTCAAGCCTTCACAAAAAAGGCACTGAAATACACCATACATCACCAAACAAGGACAGATACATAGGTTTGTTTTTTTTTTAATTTTGTTGGCGTAAAACATATAAATATGCCCACTGTGTAAGTGTAAGCGGCACTCTTTTTAAAAGGCAACCATGCATTACTTTATGGAAAATACCTATGCCTTAATTCTGGTCAATAACCCAAAATACTCTAAGTAACAGAAGGTACATACCAGGCTTTTGGATCTAACTGTAAGGCTTATATTTACCTTGAATACTGAAGCAGAACTTCTTCTGTTGGTAAGAAATGTAGCTGGATACTGCACCAATTAATGCCATAGCCAAAGCACTGGCGATACCGGCAATAGTCCCAGTCTCTGCTTGACTGCCTGTCATTAGAATAGACAACTCCATAAGCATGTGGTAAATGCAAAGTAGCAAAGAACCCTAGGCCCACATCTCCTGTAACAGGCACAGGCAGCCAGTCATATAGTGCATCCTCAGAGCCAGGGATTTGAGGTTTAGCAAATATTTGGAAATATGTGGCTGGAAGGCCCTTCTAAGTGTCACCATGGCATGGCATACAAGTTATTCCTGCTTGGCACTTTTAAACATTTCATTTGGAGCTGTTTTGTGTGTTTGTTGGGTTTAATTTCAGCCATACAATACTAATTCACCATCAGAGAAAAACAAAAAAAAGCCTTCACATTTTGGCCATCCATTTGGATAACTTTGAAGTCATAAAAGGCCACATAAGTCCTACGGCAGAAGGGCCCTTTTTTGGCTGCTGAAGTGCTCTCAGGGCAAACTATAATATTAAATACAGGGACATATAGGTATATATATAGGAAATATATAGGTGTATCAGTATTAGAGGCAACATTTACAGGAGAGAATAGGAACAATCACGCTTATTTACTAGAAATGCACCGAATCCAGCCCAAGGGATTCAGCTGAATACCGAATCCAGATCCTAATTAGCATATCCTAATTAGGATCTGGAAGGGGAAATTTTTTCACTTCTGTTTTCACACGAACCCTTCCAAATCCTAATTAGCATATGCTAATTTTGCTAATCAGGATTTGGATTCAGTTTGGCCAGGACCGTGGATTCGGCCAGACCTGAACCCTGCCGACAAAGGCCGAATCCTGGCCAAATACCGAACAGAATACTGGATTCGATGCATCCCTATTATTTACATTTACTACACTACTGTTTGGAATGTCTGTTTTAACTATAAGGCCTATGGCAACCAACCCAGTTTAAGCACTGCTATGCTCGGATAGAAAACAGTGATGGTTCAAAAGCCCATCTGCTTCTCTTGGGATGTATGATGAAAATGCTGCGACTTTGGTGTGACAAGTGTGACACAGGTAGAGGGTTTAGCATAATAAAGGAAGCAGCGACAGACAGAAAGGGGCATTTTGTCTCCCCTTCCCCCTTTGATTCCTGCTTGAGCACAGCTGCAGCCATAATACCGACTGTGCAAGAGATAAGGAGGCTAAACTAAAGCAAAGCAAATGGATATATTCACTAATAACTAATTAAATCTGAACCTCTAATGTAATTTATTTGCAGAAATAACATAACACTATTGAACAGTTTTATCATCTAAAGGGGTGACTATGTGATGACAATATAACTTTAATCATAAAACTAAGGGCCTTTAAAACAGTTATTCTACTCTCTATCCACCAGTCTTTCTGACAATGCAAAACTTGTACTGCAGCCCAGCCTGAGCACATCAGAAGTTCATGCTGAAATGGTTTGTGCTGTAGCAGCAGTTTCTGAATGGCTCAGTGTATATAATTGACGGGAGAAGGATAAGCAGTGTTTCAGACTGGAAACTGCACCATACAGGGTGTCTGGCAGGGGAAGGAATAAAAGCACAGAAAAATAACCCACTTTAAATAAAGGCCCAAAGACACTTTACTGGGAGCATAAGGAAGACTCAACAAATCTTACCAAAACCAGTATCAGAGCCGTCATTATCTCCCTGACCCGTGGCTCTGCCTCCACCGCCTCCACCGCCTCCGCCACCTGAACAAAGAAAACATCATTAGTGTCTGAATGTAAAAAGTACATCTTGTTCTAGGAAATGTGCTAATCCTCCCACTGTGGTGATAATACAGTCACGGAGACACAGTCCCGGAGACCCAGCCAGTGCACACTCAGTAAATGGACAAAGGCAAATGTGCCGGAGACAGTAAATATTCCTACTTGTTTGGGCATTTAAATAAAATGTCCATACTTTTTTTGGCCATGTTTGCATATACAGGTATAGGATCCGTTATCTGGAAACCCTTTATCCAGAAAGTTCTGAATTATGGGAAGGCCATCTCCCAAAGACTCTATTTTAATTAAACATTTCAAATTTTTAAAAATACGTTCCTTTTCTTTGTGATAATAAAACAGTACCTTGTACTTAATCCCAACTAATATATAATTAATCCTTATTAGAGGCAAAACAATCCTATTGGGTTTATTTAATGTTTAAATTATTTTTTAGCAGACATAAGGTATGGAGATCCTAGTTACCTAAAGACACCTTATTCTGGATAACAGGTTCCATACCTGTACTTAATCTAACAAAGAAGAGGGGAATTTCTGGTATATCAGAACTAAAGAACCCTTATTCTGGATAACAGGTTCCATACCTGAGCTAATTTTTAGAATGCCAAACTAATTGTTTTGGAGGCCCACATATATACAATAATTAATTGAAAACATATTATATAGGAGGCCAGCCTAACGGATAACTTAAGGTGGTTACCCCACTGACATTCAGGGCTGAATTGTCAGATATGAAGGTAGAAACAATAGGGATTCTACCTCCACCTGCTGATTCAGCCCTAAACTTATATTTTGCTTGGGCGCCTTCAACGGCACCCGCTCAAAATCTATTAACTTGCCTGATCGGCGGGACGACCGATGTCGGTCGCCTTGTCAATCTGCCGTACACACACCGAATATCGTACAAAAAAAATTTCAGTGCAAATATGGCCAGCTTTAGTTTTACGGCAAAACAGAAATCAGCAGGTTCCTTGGTTAATTGCTTCCTGATTAAACTGACAATACTGCATGTGGATGTGATCGGGACCTTGGATTCCAATGGGGCAGGGTCTGATGTAAGTGACATATGTTTGTGGGTTGCTTAAGCTGCATTGGGCTATGGGCTGTTGCCAATGAAAGGGAAAACATGAAGGAAGTGAAGAGGTCCAAGGACTGAGATGTGTGTAGTAAAACTAATGGTGCTGCCCTTTAGATCCTTACCTTTTTTCTTGTCCGGGTTATATCCATCGTTGAGAATATCATCTAAATCCGAATCGGAAATGTCTTAAAAGGAAAAAAAAAAAAAAAAAAAGGAAAAAAAAAACAAAACACCACAGTTCAGCTAAATACAGATATTAAATTAAACAAAGGCTGATGACTGGGCTGAAACTTCACTGAATAATTCAATCCACCAGTAACCTCTTGTATAAGGGTAAATAGCTGGGGTGCATATTTTACATGAAGTCAGAAGAATAAAAATTAAAACAAATGCTACTATCAATGGGACTCAGTGTTTTTAGGTGGAGAGGCAGGCTAACTAGTATAGATGCCCAAGGGAGTAGCATTTTGTTTAGCACCTTGCCCACTCCCCCCTGACTGCTTCTGTCTCACTCCGTCACCAATTGCTCCCCCTACCAACTGCACTCAAGGACGGTGCCCCATCTGCCTACCCTTAGCTCTGGTCCTGGGTACAAAGCACAAAGTTAGACAAACAAATTTTAAAGGTGGCTCTTGTACTTTTGCACTTTGATTCCCACCGACTATAACAGAAAGTGATGTGCATTACCATAAAGCATTTGATCATGGTGACTTGTGACGAGGAAACACATGGGTTTTAGAATGCCACATGAAATGAACAGTATCTCATATAGGTTTCTGTCATTATTTTTATTGTAGAAGAGTCGAGTGTAGAACAAAATATATTTATAGGCCTTCGATAAATATGTTTTTTTTAGCAGGCCAATATCACAAAAAAGGTTTGAAAAAAGGTTTAAATTGTGGGGCTGCCCCCACCCAGGAACCAAAGAATATGTGACAGGTCAGCCTGCCTAGCACATGGGCCATTATGTACACTTCTTCCCTCAGGAGAACAGATAAAACGCTTAAGTGAAGAAATCGCCTGTCACCACTCCACGTTGCATTGTCATTCAGTTGTGTAACAAAAGGTAAGGAGTGCTGACAGACAGGAGGGTGGTTGTTTTCCCCTATGAGGGCAGTGCCAGACAAAATGCCAAGTGTGCCCAGGGTCTCTTGGTGATACCTTTATTGGCCTTCTGGAGTAAAAAAAGCTAAGATTTGGGGTGAACATTTTAAGGCTTTATTAAACAACAAACAAAAAATAATACAGCTGTAGAATGACACATGATTTAATTACAGATACAAGGGAATTCCCAGATGAGAATGCTGTATAACAGAATGATGTCAGACAACTTGCTATTTATCTTACTTACAGAGAAAAGAGAAATACACATTATTTTATGGAACACAAGGATGCAGGACTTCTCCTATTAGAAAATAACATGATTATATAACAAAGCACAGAACCCACATGCTGAAGGTGAAAGAGCGTGCCGCAATACAAACTGCAGAGGGATAGCCCAACACCACGGCAGAAAGCTCAAAGCCCCAACTAGAAAGTAAAGTTAACCTGTCCCCACAATAATAAAAAAGGCACCAAATAAAAACTACCTTTGTAATCACTTACAAGCACTGTATATAGTTCTTTAAGAAGAAAAAGGGGGGCATATATTTATGTTCCCCCTTGCATATTATGCCAATGAAAGAGGCTTCACTTCCAATAAAGAAACTAAATAAAACCCACAGACTTTCTTTATTTATTAAAAAAAGGATTGTGTATTCCCCAGTAAGTATTCCATAGCTTACCAGAGTGGGATTTGGCATAGCACAACATGGAATGTTTCCTTTATTACTTATATAAAGGATCATTTGATTACCAACAGTAAAAGTGGCCAAGGCAATCTGGGAAAGAGGGGTAAGAGGGTATCTCACTAGTTTAAGATTACTGTATATACTCGAGTATAAGCCTAGTTTTTCAGCACCCAAAATGTGCTGAAAAAGTCACCCTCGGCTTATACTCGAGTTGGGTGCCATGGGTCCCTCCAGACTAGCACCCTCTCTCCTTTGTGTGCAAATTAGGCCACCTGCAACCAGACCCTCCAGTGCCCTGGCCTAGGCTCCCACTAGCAATACTTATTTGCCCTTACATCTCCTCCGGGACTGGGTCTGCTGCCAGTTTGCCAATGTGAAATGAGCGTGGGGTAGTACTCATATTGTTTTTGTTGACCCTTTTCTCCGCTTACAGAGCTAGTTTACTGTTTTTCTTTGAAATAAATATTGAATAACATATACCCCACTGATGCCTCAATTAATGTAATTTTATTGGTATTTATTTTGATTGTTAAAACTTAGCAGTAGCTGCTGCATTTCCCACCCTAGGCTTAAACTCGAGTCAATAAGTTTTTCCAGTTTTGTTAGGTAAAATTAGGTACCTCGGCTTATATTTGGATCGGCTTATACTCGAGTATATACGGTAATAAGCTTTCTACTATTTAAATATTTTGTCAGTTCTAATATATAGTGGAGTCAGGTTCCCTTTAACATGAATCAGTCTTCTGAGCAATCTGATAATGACATTATGTTTTTATATACACTCTTTTCAAGGAGAACTAAACCCTAAAAATTAATATGGCTAAAAATTACATTTTAGAAACTGAACTGCACCAGCCTAAAGTTTCAGCATCTCAATAGCAGCCATGATTCAGCACTTGTCAGTGACACTGCACATGGTCAGTGCGCTCTTAGTGTAAGTATTACACTAATTGTAATCAAACCAAAATACGCTCAAAGGCAAAATCAGCGTAAAATGAGTAAAAAGAGTAAAAAGAGTAAATAGTTGAATAACAAAATAAATAAATAAATCCCTGAACCACCGCTTGTGCCTATTAGCACAGCATTAACGAAATTAGTTAAATACCTAGTAGAAAGTTGAGACCCGGGTGTGCAAACCCCGAGTCTATCGCTCCCAATACAGAGATTAATCACATAAAAGGCATTTAGTTCAAGGAAAACAGCATGCTCACCGAAGTCCAATGGTGGTCCGGGTGCTCAAGGCCCCGAACCCGCAGCTGAAGGGAAAACACACCAGTGTTTAAAAAGGAACATCAAGCACTCCGGACTGCAGATCTGCTATAAAACGGACTTTATTTCTTCATTTTAAAAGAACAAATAGATGCCTGACGTGTTTCGTGCGATCGTGCACTTAATCATAGGCCTATGATTAAGTGCACGATCGCACGAAACGCGTCAGGCATCTATTTGTTCTTTTAAAATGAAGAAATAAAGTCCGTTTTATAGCAGATCTGCAGTCCGGAGTGCTTGATGTTCCTTTTTCAACACTGGTGTGTTATTACACTAATTGCACTGGTTTCTGAGCTCCCACACAGTAATTATCTGTATTAATTACTAATCAGCCATATATTGTGACATTTATATTCTATATAAACAGTATGGTCCCTAAGCTCAGTAAGTGACAGCAGCACAGAGGATGTGCAGTGAATCAGCAGAAAAGAAGATGGGGAGCTACTGGGGCCTATTTGGGGGCACAGATCTTCACTGCTTAAGGGTTGTGGTTGCCTTGGGCTGGTACAGAAGTCCAAAACATAATGTACAACATTTCTAGTCTATTTCTTTAGTTAGGCTTTAGTTCTCCTTTAACTAGAACTTTTAACTGGTCAAAATTTATAAACCATTTGTCAATGAACTACAAATGGCTGGCATTTTACAGTATCCCATGAGACCAGTCACATAGGTTACCATTTTCCAGCCTATTTTGTCCCATAGGTTAATGGAAAAGCATTTTACTAAACAGGCTTCTGTGCCAGTGGCATATAAAATAAGCAATGTCATATCATTGTGCAAGATTAATGAAAGGCTGTAGATGAGTTCCCTAAAACTGCATCTACTGTAAATTTCACGCTCAGGCAGACTGACTGATTCGAGTTCATGAAAAGACAGAGAAACAGATTGAAATGGACCCTGCTTGCCAATAAAAGGATTAAAGACATGAGTTTAAAGGTATTTCAGCTTGCAGCATGACACAAAATAGCACAAAAAAACAGCATAGTTAGAGGCTAGTGAGCTAAAGAGGTGAATAGAGTTAGCACTTTAGTGTTAGAGAGCAACTTCTTACCATACTGTCTACCTCCTGAGGGTTTATCCTTTGAATCTAGAGCCATGAAAAGGTCAAGCATATGTTGTTTTAAAGGGAAAAAAGTCATGGTAATGTGTAACATCTAAATATTGAGCTAAGCTTACATCATCATAACTCTGTATTGGTGGCCTTCGGGAATAAAAAATAAAAATAAAAAACAAGAATCCTGCTAAGGCTTTCCCTTCTAATGTTTTAGGATTCCCCAAAACTAGCCTTCAGCTGTCATTAATATATAACTTTAGGTATCTCCAGAAAAACAGAGAATGTCTAGGAGTGCTATGAGCTGTAGCCAAAATACCCTGTTTTATAGCCACACTTTCACTTCCACTTCTATAGATAATCCATGCTCAGGTTCTAGTAATCCATACCAACCAATCAGTAGGCAGGATTTACAGGCCTTACATTTTGTATTGCATTACTCCTAGGTTTCCAATCTGCCTACTGGCATCCCTTCACTCAATTCCCATTTTACAATGGCTCACATTTAGGGGCACATTTACTAAGCCACGAACGGGCCGAATGCGTCTGATTGCGTTTTTTTCGTAATGATCGGTATTTTGCGACTTTTTCGTATTTTTTGCTATTTTTTCGGCGTCTTTACGACTTTTTCGTTACCAATACGATTTGTGCGAAAAAACGCGAGTTTTTCTTAGCCATTCCGAAAGTTGCGCAAAATCTGGTGATTTTTCGTAGCGTTAAAACTTGCGCGAAACGTCGCACCTTTTAAGTTTTAACGCTACGAAAAAGGCGCAACTTTTTGCGCAAGTTTTAACGCTACGAAAAAATCGGCAGATTTTGCGCAACTTTCGGAATGGCTACGAAAAACTCGCGTTTTTTCGCACAAATCGTATTGGTAACGAAAAAGTCGTAAAGACGCCGAAAAAATCGCAAAAAATACGAAAAAGTCGCAAAATGTTCGTTTTCAAATCGGAATTTTTCCAATTCGGTTCAGATTCGTGTCTTAGTAAATGTGCCCCTTAGTCTCTCCCTGTTCTATCCATGACGGAGCTTTTTCGAAAATGACACACAAGGGTGCTCTAGGCATAATACAGTCTATTGAGTCAACAAATGGTTAAGTAGACCAGGTATTCCTTCCCCTGTCTTTATTAAGTGATATAAAACCTCTATTTTATTTATGCTATCCGCTCTTTATAAGAAAGTAGACCGCCCATGGCAGAACAGCTGATATGCAGCCTATGCAGACACATCCATACCTCCTTTCCCATTGTTTCCATCCAGAGCATCTGACAAGTCAAAGTCATTTGGATCTTTAAGGAGAAAATGGGAAGAACAAAGCCAAATATCAAATAAAAAGCAAATTTTTATGCACAGTATTAGATATATAATTGAAAATCACATAAACATAATATATATGATACATATATTTGTGTAAATAAAATGTCAATATCACAGAACAACATGGTCTAAAACTTTTTCAAAACTATTTCTTTTGACCAAGTGACTGTGCAACATTCCAAAATGTTCTTCTAGTGCAGTGCTGTCCAAATGGCTTCCTGTGTCCAGCAGCCCCCCTTGTATGCCCCCCCCCCAAAGATGAAAGAATACCCCAATGTTTCAGCTTAAACATTTTTGTCAAGAGTTCCCTACACTAGTGTAACTAAGCAAACCCCGTAGCTGTGGAGGGGCCCAGGTCTGCTTCCTCTGTGTCTGGTGGCGGGGGGAACGGAGGGTTCTGGGGTGACCTGCTACATATGTGAAATCACTGGTCATCACAATCTTTTGAAAAATCTAAATAAAAGAGTAGATTAGTGCTATTCCTAACTGATAGAGGAAGCAGATCCCGGGCCAAACTGTTTTCTGCTGTGTCTGGGGGCGGGGAGGCATGCTACGGGTGACCCATGATCGTGGACAGACAGGGGACCCAAACATTACACAACTGCTACCATGCATCGCCTTGTGTACTGTACCTGATTTCTTGGGGGGTATTTTAGTAGTTCTGGGCTTCTTTGTTGTGGTAGAAAACCGAAGGTCTAAAAGAGTCAATGAAAAATCAAATAAAAGACCAGATTAGTGCTGTTCCTAACTGATAGCAAAAAACAGCTTTCTGTTGTCATTAACTTACATTTTATACCAGCACTTCTTCCCGGCAGAAAAGAATGGAATGCTAAATAATATTTAGGGTAGTGCCAGGCACTCATGCTTCTTTTCTGCACTGACAGGCATCGTGTTGGACTGGGTGCAGACACACTGAGTGGATTTCAACATAAAAATGCATACTTGCAAAATCTGTTCCATATGTCTGCACCCAGTCTGACACAGTGTTTGTCACTGCAGAGAGAAGCAGTTTGAACAGATGGGCTGTTTCTTTGCTCTAGGTTTATATGTAGGCCAAGAAACAGCCACATCTGAAACTAGTCTTAGGCTAGAAGCATGAGCAGATGGGCTGTTTCTTGGCCTGCATTTATATATATTGGGTTTGGTTGATATACAAAATAACTGCAGCTAAGAGCTTGTCCTAGGTGTCCTATCAGAGCCCTGCTTATATTAGAGTCTCCTGGCTCCCCTTTATTTTTCTTTAGCATTATAGCACAAACAGAGATTCCCAGAATTTTGCCACCTGCATGACCTCAAACTTGTTAGACAGGCAGCAAAACACTTTGCGCTGCCTCTCCATTAACTTTAACTGCTGTTGACTGTACCCTGCTGGGGCTTTTATTTTGTGATTCAACTATAGCATTATCTGTGACAAAGGCCCGCCAATTTGCGGTACATGCTCAAACTGCCCCATATGTAGCTAACTTTAGGCTTCAAGTAAGGGGCAGCTGATTATACAGAGGCCTTATTCATCTACCTACATCTTTGCTGGTAAAGACTTTGCAGAGCCTAGATGCTAGAAACAAACACGTCTTACATTTACAAAGATATGTTTTATTAAGCTCATTTAAAAAAGGGTGTATACTGTCCCTTTAAGATTTAGCCAATTTGTGATTCTCTAAATTAAAGCTTTGGTTGAAGCCCATTGTTTTCTTTGCAAGATTTATATTTATTCACAATAATTGCAATTTGTTATGTATTTACTGCCCTGGGCAAATGAAAAAAAAAAAATGACAAAAAGGTTACATAAATGTTAAAGGGGTAGTTCACCTTTAGTATATGTTATAGAAAGGTCAATTCTAAGCACTTTTTCAATTAGTCTTCATTATTTATTTTTTATAGTTTTTGAATTATTTGCCTTCTTCTAACTCCTTGCAGCTTTCAAACGGGGGGCAAAAAAACATTGCTCTGTGAAGCTATAGTTTAATTGTTATTGTTATTTTCGATTCAGGTTCTCTTCTATTCATATATCAGTCTTTCTGTCAAACCACACCCTGGTTAATAAGGTGAAATAAAAAAACATAAAAAATTAGAAATAAAGACCACTTGCAAATTGTCTCAGAATGTTGCTTTCTACATCATACTAAAAGTTAACCCAAAGATGAACAACCCTTTTAAGGGCAGGTGCATTCAAAATTGGCTTCGGTATAGAGCCAAACCTTCAGTAGAGGATCTGACCTGAGGCTGAATATAAAAAAACCTACATTCAGTACATCCAATGCATTTATTACTATCCCTGAGAGGGGGAAAATGTGATTATATGTGCATAACAGCTTTATCCTTTATCCTTAAGCCTCCCAAAATTACCTGGCTGTTTTGGTGGGAGTCTTGGTGACTTGGTTGTTGTCTTCACAGGGGTATCAAAAAAATCACTCAGATCCAGATCACCTGCAAACAAACCAGAAAATGGGAAACTTGTGTTACAGTGAGAGCGCAGGTGGGTGTATGCATCTGCTCCACAATGACCAACTGCACCCCCTATTTAACACAGGTAGACTGGGAAATAAATGGTTAAATCAATAAATCTGTTTTAAATTTGCCATGCTTTGTCTGACCCCATATGGGCTATAGGCCATACACTGCCTGATCAGCTAACCAACTGATACTCATGTACATATTGGTCAGGACTGTCTGATCAACATTTACAAAACTATAGATACGTAGAATAAAATAATCAGTGTTAACTGCAAATAATTTGCCAACTACATGTTAAACTCATACAACTTACCCGAGTCATGAGTTGGGGATTTGGGTGGTTTAGGCGGCTTTGGTTTAGCTGTTATTATAAAAAAAAACACAAAAAACACACGCACATGGTTACAAACATTAATATAATAGAAATTTTGCAGCATGCATGCAATTCTTAAAGGACAACTGAAGCTTAGCTAAAGAGGTAGGGCAGAAATCTTGTACATTCGTTTGTACCAGCCCAAGGCAACCACAGCCCTTTAGTAGGGAAGTTGTGCCTCTAAACATGCCCAGTAGCTCCCCATCTTCTTTTCTGCTCATTCCTAGCACATGCTCTGTGCTGCTGTCACTTACCTGAGCTTAGAGACAGATGCACAATATACTGTGTACATATATAATTTAAATGTCCCAATATAAGTTTGATTATTATGTAACTTACTCAGATATTCATTACATGGCAGGTGCAATTAGCATCACAATTTAATATACAACCCTGTAGCCTATGACAGGCAACCCTCATTTCTGCCCATTAGCTTCCCAACAGCTGCCCAGAGCACACTGAGCATGTAAGTGTCACGGACGCTCCTGACAAAATCCAAGATGGGAAGTTCCTATGACAGCTGTAAAGACCTGGATTATTAATGTTATAAAGATTCTGAATATTTGCTTATGCAGTAAGTACAGTATATAAAATTTGTAGCCATACTTTATGCTACTATACATATAGCAATCTGCTTGTTTGATGAGATCTAAAGGTAGGTGATATCAGGCTGATTTGATTGTTTGGCCCTTGTGTCAAATCGGCCTGAAAGACCGTAATCGGCAGCTGAAATCTGCCAGGGTATGGCACTCATTGACAGAAGATTTGATTGGGAGCAATTTTCTCCAAAAATGAATTACGGTCTACAAGGTTGGTTGAAAAGAAGCAAAACATCTGAACATTTCAAATAATAAGAAGTTATGGTACTAAAAATAGAATAACTATTTTTTTCTCTTTCTGGCAAAGTGCCAGAAACTACCCTAGATATCCTCAAGCAGTGTCCCACAAAACTAAGCAGGACCAAATATTCATGATGGGAAAGGTTCTTTAACATTTAACACCCTGCAGCTTGGCATGTGTGTGGCAGAATTAGAAACAAACTCAAAAGAGATAAGGAAGCTTAGTTAAGGCAAAGTAAGAAGATGCACTGGACTTATAAGCTATATATGTGTATTAAATATAAACCTCTAATTTACCAGAATAAAGCACAACACTAAACTTATGTAAAAACTGGAATGGTTTTTCAAGAAAATGGAATGACAGTGTGATCAAAGCATCCCTTTACTTCCAGAATGTTGCAACTGAGCTGTTAACTTGATGTGCTGAGCCACTACTATGCAAGTTTCCATTAGTTATAACTAAGGAAGGAGCAGATAAATAACACTTCCTAAGCACAATAAGCACATTCTGCAGGCAATTTTTGTCATTCAGGTCTACATAACAGACAATTCCTGCATTTAGAATTAATCCACTTTTGTCAGCTCTTTCCCGATTCCATTTGAAATGGGAAGTTTGACAAAATGATCTTAGACTTGGCTTTGTAAGTGCTTGATTTTCTATAAAGAGCTGCTTAGCACAGCCAGGGACCTTTAAATTGTTTCAAAGTATATATTATTGAGGCTTAAATTGCTTCATGTACTGTGTCAAAAAGGTAGCAAGTACATTAAGCGGTTTAAAGAGACAGCACAAATATGAACTACAGTGAAACCTCAATTTTAATCACCCGAGTTTAAGTTTTCCTGCATTTTACACCATTGTTTTATGGTCCCACTATATATTTTGCACCATTTTTTCTGGTCCCCTGAAAAACTTTAAATGGGGGTTCTACTGTAGTTCATAGGTTACAATGCAAATAACCCTTTACAGCACAGAGACCTGGTTTATGGGCATGCAGTGTCTACATTAAACATCTTCCATCTGTGAAGCATGAGGAAGAGGGTTATCACATTTAAAAAAAAACAAGGTTTAGCACCTTTTTCTTGCACTGGTCCTTTCATGTTGGGCAGGCTGCTTCCCCAGTTTGAAGATCTGTCTGGACTGTACAGCACCTACCTTAATTATTATGAATTCGAACAGAAGAAGCTCCAAATACTCTGGACTTCAAAGATTAAAATCCCATCTTTATTAATCCATTAAAATGCGAGTGAATCTGACTGCTATTAGATTTCACAGGCTTTGGTTTGGCTCTTAACATTTGTGTTAGGTTCGGGGTGTTCACACCTGGACCTCATTGTTCAACTTGGTACGAATTTTATCGTTTATATATTTTTTGTTTCACTTTTCATCTTTACCAGATAGATTTTTGAGTTTTGAATTTAACTAATTTTTGTATTTGGGGATAACCTTAATTATTATGGTGAATGAAATAGTACATGGGTTCTAGTTTCCCTTTAATATGCAACTGAAAAACAAACTATTTTGTTTTAGCTGGGCAATAAAAATAGAAACACAAAGTGCAGAGATTAGCACACTGCAGATAATCACCCACTTGAAGAAACTACAGAGAAAGCATTGTAATATATCTACAACTTTGTTTTCTAAGGGCTCTGGCACACGGGGAGATTTGCACGAAATCGCGCCGCGGCGTGTGCCATCCCGCCGGCGACTTACATGTTCGCCGGTGGGAAGGCAGGGGGAAGGCAACTCGGGGAGATTAGTTGCCCGCGAACAGGGAGTTTTGCCGCTGGCGACTAATCTCCCCGTGTGCCAGAGCCCTAAACGTTCTAGAAATCTCATTTACTACAGCACCTGCTGCTTCAGGAGCCTGTACTCCCTTTGTTTATTTAGCACACTATTACTTCTAATCTGATTTCCACAAGGATTTTCTCTTGGCAACAGTTTCACACTTTTGACCCTTTTTTTAAGTCCAAGTCTTCCCTTGACCTGGATAGTGTTCTCTCCAGAGATCCCCTGAGCACCAAGAGATTAGAACACCCTATAGCTGTACCCCCATTGCCAAAAATGATTAGGGCTTCCTTTTTACAAAAGGTGCATTCATTTCCTCTTCATCACAAATGAAATGTTGGGACATTTTGGTATGTTTTTTATAGCTCGGAATCTGGAAGCTGCTGTCTTCTGATAAAGATTGCAGATGTGAAATCTCTGGTCTAATCCCTCATGGAAGATGTTGCGATTAATGGCAAAGTCAGACCAGGCGTACAGTGCTCATCAGCAGCTCCACATCACTGGGTAGCAGCAGACAGTACGCCAGGTCAGACTTTGCCCTAAGAAAACTCCTTTGGAATTGCTATCTCTGCTCTAGAGTGTGGATTTCCTCATCTGAAGGTTTAAATCCCCCACACAAAATCCATATAGACACTTATACCAGTTGCTTCTATCAAAAGTGTGTCTCATGCTGTTGCCTTGAAAATGGAATAAGATAAAAGAAATTATATTAAAGCAATGTAACAGAAGGGAAAAATGTTTGTATTGGTTCTTGTAACTAATAGCAACCAATGAGATGCTTCTTACCATTACCTTATGACTGGCTGTCACGGATCACCAGACCTAAAGCAAACTTTTATTACATAAACCCCATTAAACTGATGCACACAGTACCACTGTTTACCGTGGTGTTGACATTTAACTCATTTTGTGTAAAACATGATATCTATAAAGTTGCAGGTGCATTAAAGTAAGCTTCACGTAACATAAGACTAGTTTCACTACTAACATGTAAAAAACTTATTACACAGATTTGTTGTACTTACGTTTCTCAGTTGGATCACCTAGAGCATCATACAAGTCAAAGTCATCTCCATAGACTGGAAAACAAAGAAAATAAGAAGTTTGATTTTAGCAGACTTTGGCAGCCAAGCAAATCTTCAAGCTGCTAAAATAATGTTTTGCCACAAGTTACTCTTGGTTCCCTACCAGGGATAGCCTGTCCAAGAAATCACTTAGAGTTAATTAAACAAAATTAATTTGAAGTTAAAATCCATATTGATTATTATTGGCAAAATAATCTTTATAATTGATTAACAACTTATATACGGCATAGGGCATACACTTTTCTACTGGAAAAAAGATAAGTGATAAGGGGAGCAAACAGGTAATGTATGATATTAAAAAGAGTATGCCGTGATATATACCTGCTTCATAATTATACTATTTCATTTTGATATAGCCTATAAGCTCTGTTTCAAACAGGAAGACCAGTTGCTACTATTAGTTTCCAGACAGGACATAATTACCTTCTAGCCACATGGAAAAACTGTAACCAATTCTTAGCCAGGTACAACTAGGTGTACGTTCTCCCTGTATGGCACAGGCTTGGGTGCAGTTATTGTAATAACAATGTTTCTCTGCTAGCAGTTTGGATTTCCCATGGATGAAGTTTTATACAAAATCATTCAAAAATACAGAAGAATAATACTGCTTACACCATACAATGTGGTGAATCCGGGTCTTGCTCTCAAGTTAGCTCCATGTGACCGGAGCATATCCCCATATATATTAAGCCTGTGTGGATGTGACATAGCGGAGATATCAGGAATAATTACCAGCACACATGGCGAGGGGGGGTGGCAAGCCCCTTGTGTTTACGGAGTCACACAAAATAAAAACATTCCAAAGTTTCAGGGTCATGCGCCTTCGTCAGGTATTTTCAAACAGATAATTGTGGCATTTGGCTACACACAGTATAAACACATTGCACAGGCCAAACAGCCCAATCACTAGGCAGAAGGGCAGGTCTACACAATTCTAAACTGACCAATCCAGCCATCATTCATTTTTAGATTTGGATTGAATGGCCAAACTGACCCTTTTAGGGCTGTGACACACAGGGAGATTAGTCGCTGCGTGACAAATCTTCCTTGTTGTGGGTGACTTATCTCCCCGAAATGCCATTCCACCGGCCTTAAGAGGAAATTTCAACAAATTGTGCCGCCGCATATGCCATCCCACCACGATTTACGTTCTAGCCGGTGGGATGGCATTTCGGGGAGATTAGTAGCCCGCGACAAGGAAGATTTGTCGAGCGCCGACTAATCTCCCTGTGTGACACGGCCCTTAGAGGTGGTTTGTACAAGCAGAGAATACTGGTTGACTTCCACTGACAAGTCACAACAGGACATCTGCGATGGGTTTAGTAGCTAGGTCTTATCTCCAAAAATATCTGTGGCACTGTTTCAAGTCACATTTTATTATGGGTACCTGCAGATCCTGCACACATTCCAGTCAAAACAGACATGCACATATCGCACATATGCCATATATGTGGTGACACCATCTATCCACTAAAGAGATAGTACCAATCAATAGTGGTACTTAAGTTGCAAATGCTATTGAAGAATAAGAACTGGTACTAAAAAATTCCATGGACTGGAAGGGAGAGTAAAGAGACACAATGGCCCTGGCACAAAGCGCGAAATCGCGCCGCCGCGACTGCCATCCCACCGGCGACTTACATGTTCGCCGGTGGGATGGCAGGGGTAGGCAACGCCAGTGGGATGGCATACGCGTCGCTGCGATGTCTGTAAGTCGCCCGTGGACATTTTCTAGGTTGTAATATGAATGTGTCATTATGCATATAAACATGTGGTCAGTAATAATCTTGCTTTTAAAATATGCCTCCCCCCAGCCCTCCGCTACTTACCTAATTGAGCCCCGTCACAGCTTCAAGTACAGGGAAGTTGTCATTTGACGTGGGCTTTGGGGGTCAGGTATAATACAGACAGACTGGAGGACAAATGTATACAGTGCCTTAGCCTATGGGTACTTTGCCATGGAAAGTATTGGTAGAGAGTTAGAGAGAAGGCCTTGCAAATGCAACATTAGTACTGGGCACATATATATAGGCATAATGACACGTTCTTGTTTAAGCTGGAAAAGTGGAACAGATTTTCAATACATGTAATATTTATCTGCCAGTGCTAAAGACAAGTGTTTATTATGACACAATGTGTTTACATGCTACATAAAAATACTGTAAAACTAGGCTTTTCCCCAAAAATATAAACCCACGCCAAATTTCTACTCCCACTGAGCATTCTGCAGCTTGCACACAAACAGCAGCCTACTCACCCGTACTCAATGCAGCGTACTTGAAGGACTGTCATTTATGACAGAAGGACTAGAAATTTCCAAAATCCCACTAGATTTTAGAGATTATATACCAATGAGGTACAGTCATAAAATTTGCTTCAATCTTTTAAAAATGTTATGCTTTTATAAACCTTTAGGGTTAACTACAGCAATTAAAGTGAATATGTGCTCTTACAGGATGGCCAGCTCCCATACACTCAATTTTAAACAAATAATTTTTAAAAATGATTTCCTTTTTCTCTGTAAAACAGTACCTTGTACTTCATCCCAGCTAATATATAATTAATCCTTACTGGAGGCAACAGTTTAAATGTTTAAATTATTTTTTACTAGACCTTAAAGTATGGTGATCCAAATTGCAGAAAGATTCCTTATCCAGAGAATCTGGATAAGAGGTCCCATACCTTTATATCCATCTATTGGAACTCCATAGTGACATCCGTAGTGACATCACTAGGCACTATTTATGATATATTGAACAGAATTCCGAGTGTAGAACCAAGCGTAGAGTGTAAACAAGCATAGAGAATAAAAACTTTATGGTATAATGAACTACATATTCTATGGTAAAACACAACAGTCATATCAATGCAAGCAACACAATTTGATAAATGTGTGAACATGAAAACAAAGAAAAAAAAATATACATATATGTATATAAAAGTTAATCAGCCTGACATAATGGCTAACCTGCAGATACATCACCAGAATACAATTTATCAGATTATTAAACCTAATATAGGGGTGTATACTAAATAACTGTATCTGCTAAGGCAAACGAGCAGTGTCGGCAATTCACCCCAATAGACCACCTATCCTACCACTTACTGATGCCCATCACAAGTCACAAGGCTGTGGGCACTTGGAAAAGTTAAAAAAAAATAAAAAAAAATTGCCTTTTGTCAAATTTCAAAATGAAATATAAAAAAACCTTTTTGCGCTTTTGAAAAACATGTTTAGTTCAGGATTCAGCTATCAACGGACGCATTTTGCAAAAAAAAAAAAAAAAAAAAGGTTCCATGTCACAAAATTGCTTTCAATTTTAATAGTTTTATTGTTGTTTGTAAATGTTTGCCTGGCCATCTACATTCTCTGCCCTCCTGGCTCTAACTCTTGAAACAATGTTGCAATGACAACATATCATACCTACTCTGTACCAGGGTTGCACCGAATCCACTATTTTGGGATTTGTCCGAACCCTGAATCCTTCATGAAAGATTTGTCCGAATACCGAACCGATTCTGCATATGAAAATTAGGCTATGGAAAGGTTAAAGAGAACCATTTTCAACTTCCATGTTTATGTGATGAAAAGTCATGTGATTTTAAAGATTCGGATTGGTCAGGAGTATGGATTTGGGCAAATCCAAATCCTGCTGAATCCCAAACCAAATCCTGGATTTGGTGCATCCCTACTCTGTAAATCTGTATTTTAAAGTATTTGCAGCTTTGATATGTTCAGCTTTCTCTCTTGCTTACACCTAGACCATACACATACTGCTAAAATGTATGAAACAAAGTTTCATTATGTGCACGTTGGGCAGGCAGTCCCAACCACTATCTTTGTACCATCAGCAGGTCAGTTTGTTTATTGGGAAGGTTCAATATTTTCAGTTTGGCTTAAAAGACAATAACAACAGAACAATCATTTTGTTTCCAAATAGACTTCATTGCCTTGTTTAGGTCTGGTATATGGTGAACAGAAGCGTAAGGCTGATATTGTTTTTCTTTGCTGCTGCTGTGATACAGCTGACAACAGATGGTTTCCTAACCAGCAGCTTTGTCACCCTTAACAAGGACTATCCTATTTCCCATGCTCCTGCTGGTGGTGATTTAAGTTAACACTGCGGTAACCTATAGAGTGTCTACACATTCACTGTACTGCAGATCTTAAAGGAGACGGAGACTCATTTTGGTATTTTACTTCCAATAGAATTGCCACATTAGTGCCACCTTGAACAATATATTTATTCTGCAGAATGCATTACCGTACCTGAATAAACCGTTCTAGAAGCTTTCTCCATTTGCTTAAGACAGCAGCTGACATTTTAAGTAGCTTCCTGCTGCAACTAGTTCTTATAGCTCAAATCACACATTCCTAAGGGAGGGGGGGGGGGGAGTTCTTAGCATTCTTGTGGGAGGAGGGAGCAGGAGAGGGGATAGAGGAGAGAGCTGCACAGACTCTGGCCCCAGGAATTAAGGATGTTTCTGTAAACATGTTTACAAAAAAGAAGACAACAAATCCTGTTTTTCTTTTGGATGGCATACGCGGCGGCAAGATCGGCGAGGCAACTTTGGCGATTTCCGTAAATCGCGCCGCCGCGTATGCCACCCCACCGGTGATTTACATTTTCGCCGGTGGGATGTCATATCGGGGAGATTAGTCACCCGCAACAAGGGAGATTTGTTGCGGGCGACTAATCTCCCTCGTGTGCCAGAGCCCTAAAGGTGTCACCTTTACACCACTTTTATTATGCTTCATATCATGAGTTCTACCCTGTGACTCAATACAAACATGTAGTTTATATCACTGAATGCCCAAGCACACTTTCCAAATATATAAAGATATATTGGGAAAACAATTGGAGCACTTACCAGTAGGGTGGGGGGGAGGGCACAGAGGTACAAGTAATTAAAAAAATCTTAACTTAAAGGAGAAGGAAAGGCTAATAAAGAGTTAATCTCAAGCTGCAGGCATACCTTCAGTTCTCTCAATAGTGCCCTTTAGTCTCCCCATATTTCACCTGTTCAGAAGATCTGAAGCCAAACAGGAAGAAAAAACGCCGAGCTGGATAAAGAGGATTCCCATAATGCATCGCTCCTGCACAGACTATGTGACCAGGACACTGTAGGTGGCGCATGCGCAGTGCTCGATTTTAGTGAGAGAAGCAGGCGCGCTCCCCTCCCGAGCGGGGGGGAATCCAAGATGGCAGCCATGACAGGCTGCAAATACACCCTAAGTTACAAGCAAATTTTTGGGAGATGTGGCCATTATTTTAAAAAATGGGCAAGGGAGCTCTACACTATATTAAGGGCTACAGTAGTAGCCTTTCCTTGCTCTTTAATTGCAGGGATCGAGATTCCATATACTTATGAACAGTATGCCCATAAACACAGAAGCAATTTTACTAGGAGTAAAGGGGTCACTTTAGCTGGGGTAGATTCTTCTTTCTGCTGATATGAAAAGAATAACAGTATATATTTGCTACTCTAAAAGATACACTAAAGAGTTATCACCTTTTTTTTTGGTTACTTTCCCCTAACTTTTTCCTTTTAAAGTACCAGTAGAGGGTTATAAGGGATATAAGGAAAGGATACAAGTTGTTTTAGCAAAACGTGTAGCAATTAATGCTCAATTGTGAACCTGACAGTGGAATGCCCATGCAAGTGAGTGGAGCACAACACTATTTTGGGTCCAGACAGAGGATTAATGTAAAAGACACAAACAGGCAGAGCACTCGGAGAATTAGTTGGGTGAGATCTCTCCTATAATGTCCTGTGGAAATCTAAATCTAAGGTGTGGAGTGACAACATCCCCAAACAGAAAGTCTCTACGATTGCAGTATATACACACTATGGGGCCTAATTATTGTGCTGCGGAAAATTAAATTTGCAGTAAAAACTGTAAAAAAACTGTGGAAAATAAATGAAGTTTGCCGTCCAGATTTTCCGGCACTAATTCACGTAAGTTCTGGTGGATGAAAAAAGCGTAAAAAAAACTATGCAAATTTTATGCCATTTTTTACACAGCAAAACCTGGCGATGTGTGGCAAATATTGTCTCCATTTTTTACACAGCATAATAAATCTGCCTCTATATTCCCCATAACAGACTTTGTGACTGTGTCTACGAAGTGATCTGCCTTAATCTTACTGCCCTTATACCGTGCTCTAACTATTGTCACCCCAACTGCAGCATTATATTGTTGAGAGAGGCTGCTGAATCACATCACACTGCAAAATACTACAGACCAGCTTATTCACTTTGTGGCTGTTGAACTATTATAATCTGGAAATTAGCACATTAGGGTTCTATAAATGGATCTATAGTGAATGAATAACTTATTCATTAGGTTCTAATAAAAATTACTAATTAATTTTTAAAGTGGTCTTTAGTTATTTTAAGGAAATCTTTTGTATGAATTGTTATGAATTAGTCGACTGACCACTCACTGATTAACTGTATTATTTGTTGGTATTTATGAAATAAAAAGGATATTATAATTCCACATATTTATTTGTTCCTCCTACCCTAACAAGAAATCAGAGAGGCTTAGCAATCAAGGTGTTCAGTCTGCCTTGGTCTGCCAACAATGGGGTATACTTACATACCCCCAACTGTCCCGCTTTGCGCGGGACAGTCCTGCTTTTTATAGTGCATCCCACTGTCCCGGATCGTTCCATGAATGTCCCGCATTTCTGTAACATTCATGGAACGATCCGTGATAGCGAAATCCGCCGGCTAAAGGTGGGCCCTCCTGCTCCTTGCGCGGTTTCTCTCCTTATGTGGCTTCTTCTCTGACGTCACACGTACACACGGGGCGCAACCTTATAAAAGGGCCTAGCACCGCTGCACATGGAGCCGCATAAGGAGAGGAACCGCGGAAGAAGTAGGAGGATGTGTGGGGGGTTCTGTGTAATGGGGGGCTCTGTGTAATGGGGGCACTGTATTGGGGGGCACTGTGTATTGGGGGGTCTGTGTATTGGGGGCACTGTGTATTGGGGGCACTGTGTATTGGGGGGCACTGTGTATTGGGGGGCACTGTGTATTGGGGGGCACTGTGTATTGGGGCACTGTGTATTGGGGCAATGTGTATTTGGGTACTGTGTATTGGGACACTGTGTATTGGGGGGTACTTTGTATTGGGGGGTACTGTGTATTGGGGGTACTGTGTATTGGGGGCACTGTGTATGAAGGGTACTGTGTATGAAGGGTACACTGTGTATTGGGGGGCACTGTGTATGAAGGGCATTGTGTATTGGGGGCACTGTGTATTGGGGGCACTGTATGAAGGGTACTGTGTATTGGGGGGCACTGCATATGAAGGGTACTGTGTATTGGGGGGCACTGTGTATGAACGGCACTGTGTATTGGGGGTACTGTGTATGGGGGGCAAAACTGGTACATAGTTATAACTCACTGCCTTCTCTCTATATTTGTATTTATATGTAGGAGTTGCTATATTGTTTTCCTTAGGCAGTACAGTATGAGGGTATAGCACATTTGCGTCTGATCCCGCCATTTCAACTACATAAAAGGAGTATTTTTAGAAAAAAATGGGGTGTGTTAATTGGGGCGTGGCCACAAAGGTGGGCGTGGTCAAAAAATCTTTTTGTCCCTCTTTTCATTTTTCAAATGTTGGGAGGTATGTACTTAGTCACTAGGCACCCATAGGCTATAGCAGCTGCTGCCCCATGCGGAGACAGGCGGTGCATAGGTCTGTGAAGGGAGAAGAGAAGTAGACGTCAACTAACTTAGACAAGATGGCGCTTATGTCCATGCAGGTTGAAGAAGCCCATCCAGAAGAAGCGGAGCACCACGTGGTGAAAAAATAAATAAAATCAGTCTTTATTCAGTTACATTAAAATGGCACATGTACAGCATCAGGACTTACGCTTAACGCGTTTCGTGACCTCACGTCACTTCATCAGAAGCTTGAAGGTTGAAGAAGCAGAAGATAAATGACACGCAAGTCTATGCGCTCTGATGTTGCTTCGCATTTGTCGCACGTCAGTGATATAATTGGCACACACCAAATGCGATACAACGTAACATAGTTACATAGGGTTGAAAAAAGACCAGATCCATCAAGTTCAACCCATCCAAGTAAACCCAGCACACACAACCCACAACCTACCAATCTATACACTCACATACATAAACTATATATACAACCACTAATACTAACTGTAGATGTAAGTATCACGATAGCCTTGGATATTCTGCTTGTTCAAAAACTTATCCAGGCCCCTCTTAAAGGCATTAACAGAATCTGCCATTACCACATCTCTAGGAAGGGCATTCCACAACCTCACTGCCCTCACTGTGAAAAACCACCTACGCTGCTTCATATGGAATCTCCGTTCCTCTAATCTAAAGGGGTGAACTCTGGTGTGTTGATCGTTTTTATGGGAAAAAAACACCCCCTATCTGCCTATATTCCCCTCTAATGTACTTGTACAGAGTAATCATGTCCCCTCGCAAGCGCCTCTTTTCCTGAGAAAACAACCCAACCTCGACAGTCTAACCTCATAGCTTAAATCTTCCATCCCCTTTACCAGTTTAGTTGCAGTCTCTGCACTCTCTCCAGCTCATTAATATCCTTCTTAAGGACTGGAGCCCAAAACTGCACTGCATACTCAAGGTGAGGCCTTACCAGGGACCTATAAAGAGGCAAAATTATGTTTTCATCCCTTACAAGACAGCACTTTATTTGCTTTAGTAGCCACAGAATGACACTGCCTGAAATTAGACAACTTGTTATCTACAGAAACCCCTAGATCCTTCTCTATTAAGGATACCCCCAACAAACTACCATTAAGGAGATAGTTAGCGTTTATATTATTTCTACCAAAGTGCATAACTTTGAACTTGTCAACATTGAACCTCATTTTCCAGTTTGCTGGTCAAATCGCTCTGCAAAGTGGCAGCATCCTGCATGGAACTTATAGTTTTGCACAATATAGTGTCATCAGCAAAAATAGAAACAGTACTCTTTATGCCCTCCTCCAGGTCATTAATAAACAAGTTAAAAAGGACCAAGGACTGACCCCTGCGGTACTCCACTAACCACACTGGTCCAATTAGAATATGTTCCATTTACCACCACTCTTTGTAATCTATCCTTCATCCAGTTCTCTATCCAATTACAAATATTATGTTCTAGGCCAATATTCCTCAATTTGATCTCACCTTCTGTGAGGTACTGTAACAGGGCACAGACGTACACGCCATTTGTCCAATGCTTGTTCAACCTGCACAGACTTAAGCACCACCTTCTGCTTTTTCTCCCTGCATGGACATTTATACTTTCCACAGTCTAGCCTAGAAGGGGACCCTTTGGAAAGTGTAGCCTAGGGGCCTCACATGTCTTTAATCCACCATTGGGTATAATTGGTCATCCACAGCCATAACTGGAAATTTTCATAGCAGGGACCACTGTTCATATACCATACCTACCATACATTAAAACAAGCATAGGTTTTAATACAATACAAAGTACAATTTTCACGGAATAAACTTTTTTTATCATTTCTAAAAAAAATGAAGTTACACTTAACTACCCCTCAGCAATCTTTTTTTTAACATATAGATAGCAGAGACCTTTTTTTTTTTAGGGTTTTATTTTTTTTTTTCTTCTAGTTACTAATAAAAGAAAAAGAGCAATTTTGCAACAATGGAAAGATTCAGGCACATTAGTAGCAGAAATTCATCATGAGCGACTAATCTCCCTGTGGGACATTAGCCTAAAGTATCCTACAAAAATGGATTTGTGTTTGCATAAGAAGCAGTGATTCTCAAACAAGTCTTTGACTTGGCAATACAGGGGCAGATTTCAGCTGCCGATTTGCGTCCTTCAGACCAGTTTGGCAGCTTATCTGCCCATTTATGGGCAACCCTGACAGGCCTACCCGACCGACATCTGGCCTAAAATTTGCCAGATCTCAGTCGGGCAGGTTTAATTTACCTGTTAGATCAGGGACTTCATTGGCTCATGTGGTCCTCGGTCCGACTGCGCCTTTGCCTTCAGTTTTAATTTCACCATTTGGCCAGGAGAAGATCGCTCGACTGGCAGCCTTGCCAAACAAGCGGATCGCAAAGTGTATGGACCTCTTAAATCTTCCATAAATGCACCAAAAACAACATGGGGAGAAGATGCAAAAGAATAAAAATCTGGAAGAAAGATGAACAAAAAGGACAGAATGCCATACAGGGAGATGGGAAAAAGAAACAGAAAAGTGGACAATAAGGAAAATACCAAATGAAAAAAGGAGACCACATAAAAATGAAGACAACAGAACACACAACTGTTCCCATTTTGGCTATGCTAAAGAGAATATTTACAAGATGGCATGGACTGGTGCATTTACTCAAGTTAGGCATTAAGGCTAGTACCACATGGGGAGGATTCTTGGCCCACATATAAAGGCAGGTCAAGAATCAGATGATCCGCTGGCATCTGCTTGTTCCTGCTCCGAAGCAGTGCTTGCTAGTGCAAACACTGGAGCAGGCTGAGAAGAGTAGATCAGCTGTTGATCCCAATGATCAAACAAAGTCTCTGTATAACGAGCTGCTATTTATCTACATAGATAACAAGTTGTAGCTGGGGGAGGCAGGGGTTTAATTATACAGAGGCTTTTCAATGAGGTTCTGATTTGAAAACCATAGATACTTCCTAGGCAAAAAGTATGTTCAGCGCAAGCCCTGTTTAATGGGGGTAGAATGTCCATTTAAAAGTCCTTTAATTAGTACAGAGCATATGTCACAAGGTGCTTTGCCAAAAAGGTTGGGTGCGGTAGGACAGATGACTCTGGGTATATGGTTACAAATGAATATACAATTCGTGCTTACTTCACACAATACAGAGTGTATGTTACCTTCACCATGGACAATATACTGTATCATTAAAAAACACAGCCCTAGAAGATAACTTCCTTTTTATATAAAAGACAATACAAGCTGGGCCTTGCACATTATATGGCCTATTTTTAATTTATAGAGTAAATGTAATTTATTTATTTATTACTATTACCCTACTCTTTATTATGTTACTATTACAGTCAATACTGGTCAACAAGCAAAGGGAACTAATAATCTATTACATGTAGGAACCCATGCCATACATGTTTATTGTGTGTAAATTGGTACTAGCAATAGATATGCCTTGCAATGTAAGCAAAAAAACACTTACCCCCTTATACAACTTCCTGGAACGTGTACAAACAAGGATACAGAAATGAAAGGATACAGAAATGTTCCAGTTACCTGCAAAACATTATTCCCCCGGCTTAAGGGGTTTCTGGTACATTCTACCGGTCTGGAAGCAGCTGCTTTTTAAACTATGAGCACCCAGCTGTTCCCATAGGGAAACAAAATAAAATATAATAATAATTACACTGATTAAAAAATGTAGAAGAGTAGATTAATAGCTTCTGCTTAATGTGAGTAAAAAGCTTTGTGACCAACACAATCACCTAATGCAGTGCTGTCCAACATCTGTGGTACCGAGGGCCGGAATTTTTCCGACCTACGTGGTGGAGGGCCGATAATGGAAGCCAGTTTTGACCACTCCCCTTTTTGAAACCGCACCCACTTGAAACCACACCCGTGTTATCACATGACCATACCCATATTAATGGTTGTAGTACAGCAAAAACCTGCCATACTCTGCCTTCCCTACCCTGCCTGTGTGTGCCATACTCTGCCTTCCCTACCCTGCCTGTGTGTGCCATACTCTGCCTTCCCTACCCTGCCTGTGTGCGCCATACTCTGCCTTCCCTACCCTGCCTGTGTGCGCCATACTCTGCCTTCCCTACCCTGCCTGCCTGTGCCAAACTCTGCCTTCCCTACCCTGCCTGCCTGTGCCATACTCTGCCTTCCCTACCCTGCCTGCGTGTGCCATACTTTGACTGTGTGTGCCATTCTTGGCTGGTTTGTGCCATACTTGGCCTGTGTGTGCCATACTCTGCCTTCCCTACCCTGCCTGTGTGTGCCATACTCTGCCTTCCCTACCCTGCCTGTGTGCGCCATACTCTGCCTTCCCTACCCTGCCTGTGTGCGCCATACTCTGCCTTCCCTACCCTGCCTGTGTGTGCCATACTCTGCCTTCCCTACCCTGCCTGTGTGTGCCATACTCTGCCTTCCCTACCCTGCCTGCCTGTGCCATACTCTGCCTTCCCTACCCTGCCTGCGTGTGCCATACTTTGACTGTGTGTGCCATTCTTGGCTGGTTTGTGCCATACTTGGCCTGTGTGTGCCATACTCTGCCTGCCCTACCCTGCCTGTGTGTACCATACTCTGCCTGCTCTACCCTGCCTGTGTGTGCCATACTCTGCCTGCCCAACCCTGCCTGTGTGTGCCATACTCTGCCTGCCCTAGCCTGCCTATGTGTGCCATACTCTGCCTGCCCTACCCTGCCTGTGTGTGCCATACTCTGCCTGCCCTATGCTGTATGGCACACACAGGCAGCATACAGTGACACATTGCTGGCACTGCTCCTACAGTCTGCACAATAACTATATATTAAAAAACTTTTTAATTGCAGTACCACCTCAGTATATGTTTTTTTTGTAGTGTGCAGGGATTATTTGTGGGTTTCATACAGTCTGTCTGAGGTGTGAACAGGGGAACAATGTGGGTGATTACTGTCTGAGCCTGAGGTGTGAACACTGCAGGGGGGGAACAATGCAGAGATTAAAAGGTGTGAACAACACAGGGGATTAAATTTTTCAACAATACAGAGGGTTTACCATGCAGGGCGGCAGTACTGATACCATTTAAAGCTTACACAAGAGTAAGCCATCAAAGCACCTAGACAAGTGGGGGGCCACACAGAGGGGGGTCGCGAGCCGCCAGTTGGACAGCACTGAACTAATGCAATACTGAGCACAAAGCTATGGCAGATTTACAGTAATGTGAGCTTGATTGTTTAAAAGACAAGGAAAGCTATTCAGGCATTTTATTGCCAATAGATTAGTCACAATAGTGCAAGCTAGAACCCTATATTTCTGCAGAAATCTTTACCAAAGTTAACTAAGATAGCAGCAGCCATTTTAACTTTGTCTGACTTCACTTCCAGGCGCCAGGGTGCAGACAGGAAGCAACTCTAAGATCGTATTACAGCAGAGAGGGGAGAGAGCAGAAGCAAGGGGGAGCTGCTCTGCCCTGAAGGATTTTTCTAAGGGATAGAAGTCGGACACAAGATATCATGTATACAGAATAGAAGGAACAACTTTCAACAAAACTGATGGCATATTTGAACAAGAGTTCTGGGAGGGGAGAGAAAAAGATTTAACCATAAGTATATGAATCTCTCCCATGTCTAGGGGAACACAGGGTCTGTGGGGACATACCAAAGCAATTCAACAGACGGGAGAAAAGAACTCTGACCATATGGGTAATCAGTGCCTGGAGCACCTTCCATCTGAAGATTGCCTCTGCAGACAGGTAAGTAATGAACTGATAGATGGCCGTCCTGCAAACTTGCTTAGCTGATGCAAGATTCCTGTGCACCCACGAGGTATCAAGGGCTCTTGACTGGTGGCGCCTTCTTGCTGAGAATTCGGGTACCTTTCAACTGTGTCTGGACACCAGGAGATTGATTTCATTTCAATTTGAAATGAATCCTGGTGTAGTTCCCACTCTACCAAATCCAGCTGGTGTCTGCTTAAAAAGCCGGCCTCTGTGTTGATCACTCCGGGAATGTGTATTGCAGATATTTGGGTGGCAGTTTGGTCTGCCCACTCTAGGATGAGGGCCACTTCCTGGTTTGCCTTTTTGCTTCTTGTGCCCCCCTGTCAATTTATATATATACCACCGCTGTGGGGTTGTCCGAGCTTAATGACCTCAGAGTGTTCTCCAGTAAGGCTATCCTCTGGTGAAGTGATGTCCTGTTCCAAAGCTTCAATATTGCCATCTGGAGGGGGTGAAGATGAAATTGGGCAAATGAGACTGCCTCCATAGTGGAGATCATCAATCCCAAGACCCTCATGCATGTCTGAACCTTTGGGTATGCTGATGTTATTGGCAGCCTGATGGACTGAATCTTGAGCTGTTTCTCCCAGGTGAGGAATACTTTCTGCAGTGCTGTCTGGAACTTAAGCCCCAGAAACTGCATATTTTGACTCGGTGACAGGGAAAACTTGTGCACATTAATAGACCAACTGAACATCTGAAGTTTCTGTACTGTCAGTTATACATTGTGCCCCCTAGGGCTTTGTATCTTGCTTTGATGAGGAGGTCATCCAAATACAGCATTATGGCGGCTATAATCTTCGTGACACTGAGGACAGGCCAAAAGGTAGAGCAACAAATCAAAAATGCTGATTCTGAAAGGCAAATCTCAGAAATTGTTGATGAGAAAGAAAAATTGTGACATGCAGGTATGCGTTTCAAATATCCAGAGAAGCCAAGAAGTCTCCTGGTTCCAGGGCCGGAATGATAGTCAACTTGTGGTAGATTATCCATCTCTTCAGGAGTTGGAAGGACCCATCCTTCTTTGGAACAATAAAAAGATTAAAATAAAAACCCTGGAACCTTTGGGCTCGAGAGGCTGACACAATCACCCCCATCTCACGCAGCTTGTCTATTATGGAGAGGGAGGCTTCTAGTTTGAGGGACTGTGAGGGAATTCTGGACATGAAGTGCCTTGGGGGAATGTGGTGAAACTGTAACCGTTAGCTGGCTGAAATTTATTTGATGACCCAAAGGTCTTCCACATTTTGCCTCCAGATATCTGCAAAATACCAAAGGCACCCCCCTGCTAAGGTGAGCAGACTGAAGCTTTTGCCATAAGGCCCTATGAGCTGCAACAGAAAGAGCGGAGGCCCTTGCCTGGACCTGGGCTACATCGAGGGAAGCATCCACTAAAAACTAATTAGCCTCCTAAATGTAGGAAGCTAGCTATACTATCTGTTATTATTAACATTTATTTATAAAGCGCCAACATATTCTGCAGCGCTGTACAATAACTGGGTTTCATACATCTGTTCCTTAGAGCTGCCTTCATGAGTGGTTTGTAGAAGGGAGCTGGACCCCGTCTCAACCGCGTGTCTCACCCAAGTGGATGCTAGGACAGGTCGCTGAGAGAAAGTTCGGCTTGAGCAGGCCTAACTTTTTATCAGTAGGATCTTTACAGGCCGAAGTGTGCAGCACTGGGAGAGCAGTGGCCTTGAAGAGTCGCAAGACTGGGGCATGCTCCACTTCTTGATGGCCTCCTTAGGGAAGGGGTACTGTATGGAGAAATGCTTGGTAACAGCATGGTTAGTGTGTCTGGCCCTCTTGGAGAACAGATTGCCCCTACTATCAGCCATGATAACTAAATCGGAGGGAGAGCTGATGCAGTGCATTTGTGTGTGCGCGCCGGTAGTGTTCTTCCACACAAAGGCACACTCTGGGGAATCCCACATAGGGGGCTCGCCACTGGTGAACAGACAGGGCCTGACACAGCATTTACCCCAGTTGTTAGTGCTAATCACTAACTACAGAATGCTTTAGCTGGGCCTACCTAGAGGCCACTCCTGGCCCCCTGGATGAAGGACACTGGGAAAACGGGCTTCTTTCCAGGGTAGCAGGGAATAAAGGGAGTGAAGGAGGGTTCTCAACTCTGATGTCATGAGTGACCTGCCTCCTGATGGGAGTGACCCTTTACTCCACAGTCCCTGTGTCCCCCTAGACATGGAAGAAATCAGAAGCAATCTTTATTGTATCCAACATTCAACTGCATCCCCAAGGGTATTGGCCCCTAGATTAAATTGTGGCAATTATTAAGGGGTATATTTATTAACACTGGAGACAAACATCACCTGAGATGTTGCCCATAGCAACCAATCAGATATTTGCTTTTGTTTTCTAACTTGTAGGCGATTGCTAGATCCTACCACAGGGCAATACCACAATAAATCTTTGCTACCGAGAGTGACTCATCTCCCCAAAATGCCTTCTCACCAGCAAGAACGTGAATCACCGTTGGTGGGATGGCATACGTGTTGCTTCAATTTTTCAAAGTTGTCTGAAGTTTCCTCATGAGGCAAGTTCCTATCAACCAAATGTAAGATGTAGAACAAGGTAGTGAGTGTATCACTTTTGTTTAATTCAGCTGAAGCAACAGATTATTTGAAAAAGGATGTTTGGGTTGAACAACATGCTGTTTGAGGCTGACAGCCAAAATAGTGCTATTTTTCTGTCAAATTAAAATTTCCTCCCACAGTTGCCAGAAGGACTGATAAAACTGGCTAGCCTAATACACACAGATTTACAGAAGGTTTTACATGTACTACATTAATAAAGTAACAAAGACAAGAGTGCCCTTTGAGGAGGTAACTTGGGAACAGCACCATGGAAGTTACATAGGAATGTTTAAGGCTTACAGTGACATTAAGATTTCATATAAAACCGCACATATGCCGAAAGTAGACATTTCCAATAATTAAATATGTTTAAACATGTCTTTGTAACCAAAAGTAGAAAACCAGAAAGCATTCCAACATAATATATTTTTACAAAATTTCTGAAAATCATCTCAAAAGTTAACGTTTTGTAGCATTTTATATCTTACTAGCCCAAGTAAAAAGGTTAAACATCATAAATATGAATGCCCCAGGTCTTCTGATTCATTTAAAACCACATGTGTACACTAAACTACACAGTAAGGAGGATCCCCACAATATAAACTGTGCCAATTAATTTTTATGGCTGACAGTTCAAACCTTGCCAACCACACAAACTGGCTGCAATATGTGTTACGAATGCATCTATCAGTAAAGTTGCACAAAGTGCAACTGCACATCATTTGCAGTCACTGCATAAAAAAAATTACATTCATTTAAGATTCTTGTTTCTAATGCTGCTTTGAACTACTATGCTCTTTTGTTTCAAAAAGCATGCCCAAGTGCGCCTATTGGCAGAGGGCCATTCTGGGGCTACCACCATCCTTGAAGTTTCCAGAAGCTTCAGGGTTCCCACAGCTGTCTGTATCTTGAGCCTAAAGAATCATGCACAGAGTGCCAAAAGACATGCCATCAGAATACAGAAAATTTTCAGTGGAAATGTGTCCGATTTTTACTGAAGTGTGCATGCAAGTGTGTTCATTTTTATGCAGGAGCTGCAACTACATCAGGTGTATCACCCCTTCAAGGACTCTTGAATTATGGGAAAAACACTGCATTGTGAGCAAACTGTGTCTAAAACTGGGGAGTGCTGACTAAATGAACCCTTAGGCACAGGATGAGCCAGTCAACAAGCACACACACATGTGATTCTGGCGCAAACTTGCATACCTTAGGCTTAGGGTTTCAGTTCTCTGTGCACTGACAGCCCAGTCTTATACATGTCAGCGCAAATACATTAAGGGAGTTGGAATCAGGGAATCAGCTTTTCTCTGCTGAAATAAAAACCACCCATGTGCCACTAGTCTAAGTATAGAGAAGTCCAAGAAAGGTAGAAAAAAATGGTTTGGCACAGTGATCCACACTTTTTCTAGAGCCATCTGCACCAGCATTGCTCCTAATATCATCACTTAAAATACTGTACTGAGTGACAGACAGGCCCACTTGGGCAAATGTGGCATGTACCCAGGGCTAACCATCAATTATTTAATCTGAATAACTTTTAAGGGAGAAGGAAAGTTACAATCACAGGGGTGTGCCAGCTGGGGTGTATGCGAGCAAGCGTTCCTCTCCGCAGTACAGTGAAAAGCTGAACAACAAAGAAGTTGGCTTTTTTAATCAACTGTGCATGCACAGGCCCCAGGATCGCTGTGAAAGGACAAGGAAGGAAGAGAATCGTTCACTTGCATTTACCACGGCCCGGTGCTAAGAGGAGCATCGGCCGTGGGTTTCAGGTAAGCGTTAACAATCACTGGGGGGTGACTAATATTTGGCAACCCCTAGTGATTTAGCCTTTCTTTCTCCTTTTAGTGAAGTACTACCCAAAAATGGAATTTTCACTTATTTTGCATTTTTCTTTATATTTTCTATTTCACCTGTTCACTTCTTTATTAATGATTTGCTCTTCTTTTCACTAGAAACATATACAGGTATGGGATCCCTTATCCGGAAACCTATTATGCAGAAAGCTCCGAATTACAGAAAGCCTGTCTCCCATAGACTCCATTTTAATCAAATAATTCAGAATTTTAAAACTGATTTCCTTTTTCTCTGTAGTAATAAAACAGTACCTTTTAATTGATCCCAGCTAAGATATAATTAATCCTTATTGGATGCAAAACAATCCTATTTGGTTTAATTAATGGTTTATTGATTTTTTTTGTAGACTTAAGGTATAGAGACCCAAATTACGGAAAGACCCCTTATCCGGAATACCCTTGGTCCCGAGCATTCTGGATAATGGGTCCTATACCTGTGCTAGCATAGAGTTAAGGGGCCCATATTTTAAGCAACTTTTTTTTTTAATGTTATGGCTTTTAAGTTACTAACTTTCCAGTGTTGCTAGTTTACAGCATGAAGTGAAAATACAATAACAGTCAAGCTCTGACACTTGGGGGCCCATTTATCAAAGTCCTTCTAAAAGTACAATACAAAAGATTCGGATTAAATTCGATATTTTCTGAAGCACGAAAATATCGGATCATGGGCGTACGAAAATATGATGGTATGATCCGAACGATCGTAAAAGGCGCAAAAACTTTCTGACTTTGAACCTTCTGTGCAAGTTTTTGGAAGCCTCCCATAGGACTCAATGGCACTCTGCAGCTCCAACCTGGCACAAGGAAAGTCTCCCATAGGGCTCAATGGCACTCTGCAGCTCCAACCTGGCCCAAGGAAAGTCACGATACCGAACCTTGAACAAATCCAAAACTTTCGTACTCGTTGCGACAAATGCGATTTTGTCACACAAATTGACGCAAATTGCGAAAAAGTCGCGGAAATTAATGAAAATTTTGTAGAAAACATGCACAGTTTTAAAAGCAGAAAAAATAAAACATTTTTCCATTCGGACTAAATCGTACTTTAATGAATGGGCCCCTTGGTGTAAAAAGGTTTATTTGTGACATTTTACTATTATTCTTGAGTAAAAAGACAAACTTTTAGCAAAAGGCAAGCCTTTCCACTCTACTGCATATGTATTGGTCTGGGGGCCCTTGAAGAATGAAGAATCAGAAGATGATCTCTCCATGGCTCTCGCTCAGAAGTAACCTGGGCCGGTGATAGCCCTGGTTATCAGGTAAATAACTGTAACTTGGGGATAGCTAACATTTGGCAGCCCTCAGTGACGTAACCTTTCCTTTTCCTAGTCATACACAGGCAGATAAAAGATGGCAATTTAACCCTCTTCAGACTGTGTAAGCAACTTTTTGGCCCATGTATGGGGCCCTCCGGAGGGCCTACCCAACCAAAATAATCTAGTTTGTTTTTTATTGATGAGTGCCCTAGCATAGGGCAGAAATTTTCTCTTTTCTTGTCCTTTAGAACTGTCCACATGTAAGTGCAACCTATTTATTGCGAGCAAATGAACAACCACACAGTTATGGCAAATTGTGGTTCAAAGGCAAAGAGCCTTGTAGAATGGTCACAGGTCATCCTGTGATTCAAGAATTAAATTGCTTCACCTGTGGCTAAAAGTATTTTATCAAGAAAGTGAGTAAAACTGGATTTAGCATAAATAACAAAAACAAGCAAGAAGACCACAGAAACGAGAAGTGTGCCAGGAAGAGAAGTCCAGATCTACATCTGGAGTGGAAAAAGGAAATTGCATAACTCTGGGCTGACCATAAGTTGTTGAATATCAAACCTTATCATCGCCAAAACTGGACATCCTCAGTGTGAAGACAGAAAATATCAAACATTGATTTTCAGCGTAATATACCATTCAAACTTGTATTTGCCTTCCCTCCTACAAAGGGCCTCTTTAATGCTGGGGATCAAAGGGAAATGCCCACTCTGCCCTTTTCCAGAACTGGTCCTGGAAAGTGATATATGCACATTAACTATACACACTAACAGAAGGAAGCTGCATTCACTCTCTAAATCCCTAATGATAGCTATAGTGATACAACTGTAATCCAAATTTTATTAAGTGACTAAGGATTAGCCAATCCTTTGGCAGAGGATCATTTGATACAAAAAAACTGTTGACAGCACAGAATGCCTACACGCCACTGAACAATACCTTTTTGTTCCCTTTTTTCACACATTCCCAAAATATAAATAATATTTCAGCTTTATTAAGATGTAAATGGTTTAGTGGATAACTGTTTGTACCTGATAGTTGTCATTTAAAGTGTATGGATAATAATTAATGTAAATGTATAAAAACTTGATAATCTAAAAGTTCTGAGGTCATCAAAGGGCATATAAAAAGATTTTCTGACTAAGCAGCCCACTATTATGCCAGGATGTATATACAAATTAGGGATGCACGGAATCCATGTTTTGGTTTGGGATTCGGCCAAGATTCAGCCTATTTTTTAGCAAGATTCGGAATTGGCCAAATCCATGTGCCTGGCTGAACCAAATCCTTAAAATCACATGACTTTTCGTCACATATATATGGAAGTTGATATTTTTTAACTGCACACCCCACTCACAGTTTTCTTTAATCTTTCCATTAGCTAATTTGAATATGCAAATGTATCTTGGTATTTGGCCAATTCTTTTACAAAGGATTCAGGGTAAAATCCCAAAATGGGATTCACTGCATAAAACAACTGTGCTGTAGAGGCAAAACAAAAAATGAACATGGGTGCTGTTAATATCTACTCATTTGATGGTGCTCCTGCCTATGCTGCTTCCTACTGGTGCTTTAAAGTAGAACAGTAATAGAGTTTTGTCTGCTGCTGCTCGGTGTAAAACAAAACGTCACTGTATGACAATAACCACTTCTAAAGCCATACAAGCACTGATGATATTGTACGAACATTGTTTCTTATGATATTCGGTGCGTGTATTGCGGCTCAACGAGGCTGCCGATATCGGTCGACTCGTCGCTGGGGCAGGTTAAAAGATTTTGATCACGCCCGAGCAAAATCTACATTCAGGGCTCAATCGGAAGAAGGAGGTAGAATTTCTGTTGTTTCTACCTCCATATCTGACGATTCAGCCCTGAATGTCAGTGGAGGGTGGGAACGACCATCGGTCGCACGAAAGATCGAAAATTGCTCGGTGTAGCCACCTTAAGGGCAATGGCATTTGAGACAATTTGTTGCCTGAGGTAAATCTGCTACTGCAGACAATAAAACAGCCCCAAGTCGCTTTCACTGTGACATTAAGGTGAATTGGAAGAACATACCTCATGAGATAGCACAGATTTACCACAGGCAAGATGGCCCCATGTGTTTTTTAACAACATCAGAGATGTGACAGGCAGACAGTGTGTTTAGTCTGCTACCATTTTCCACTGAATAGCAGTGATAGATACAATCGCCCATATGCCATTACCCAAAGTCTAGTGGACCCTAGGCACCTCGTTTGGGGTGGAATCTGCTGTGAAAACCACCCATTTTGTACTGTGACAGGCCATGCTGTGTATACAGAACAAGAAGCAAAAGTCAGTGGATCTTTTTCTCTGAAAACACCCAATGTGACACTGCCCTAAGGGGTACAACACTGCCTTAGTGGTTACACCTGCCTAATGACAGCTGGACCTAATCCTTCTGCTGCAACAAGGCTAGTTCTCTAAAACACAGAACAAATGTACTCTTTATTAGTTTTATAATAATGCCAGATGTTGCTCAAAGCTTGAGGAGTGCAATTTAGGGGGGTTCAGTCCAAGCACAATGCTTACTGAGGTCCAACTGAGAAGAAGGAATGAATGCCCATTGAGCCCCACATACATATGTGCAATTGTGCAACTGTGATGTATAAGGGATCGTCTAATCTGCAGATTTAAGCTGTTGCTCAGTTACAACTTCCAGTATCAGTTGCCAGGGGATTCTGGGACACCTGAGATCTTTTCTCTATACTCCTCACAGACTCATCACAGGCCAGTATCCCAATTACTGTACCACCTATATTAATAATTGTATAACAAAGAGACTTCTAATAAATAAAGCAAATCATAATTTACACTTTCAGCTTCACTCCTGTGCCTCTTTAAATATGTAGCAAAACATAGTTTATAATGGCCCATACATATTATTATTTGCAATAGGTATAAAATAGACAGGCCTAAACAAAAACAGCAGCTGCTGTTGGTCTGGGACTTGTAGTTGGCAGCCGGGGGCCAAATTCCCCACACGGCCACATCACACCCCATGCACTGAACAACGGGACGCAAATATGTGATTTTGTGTCCTGTGACTGCAAGAGCACTGTCCCTCTGTAGTTTGTACTACTAATAATGCATGAAACACCCGGCTATTGTCTCGCAGCAATACTCTGACAGCTACTGTCTCCCTTGCACCCCCAACCCAAACACAAATGTGTACTTACCTCTCCAGCTCAAAGCCAAACAGGCCAGAGCAAATACGAAGGGTGAGCCCCATTTGGCCATGCTGTGTGGGGGTGAGCCAAAAGGAGAAAGACACTAGCCTGTGGCTCCTCACTCCGAGGGGCTACTCCCTGTATCGGCCTCAGGGCAAAACGGCGATGCGACTACGGGAGGGCGGAGAGATCAGACTGGTAGTGCTAAGGGTAGGGGGAGCTCTCAGGCGAAACCCGCCCCCTTGTCCATTTTAGGACCCGTTCAAAATGACAGTGCGTCCTGCTCCCTCCACAAGCTGAAATCTCATTTTTTGTGCATGCGATTGTACCGGGCTGGAGCATACTTTCTCTGTCCTGCTCACTCCCCCCACCTCCCTCCATCCTAAACCTTGAATCCTTCGTTTTGCAAAATTTTACTTGCTACCTATGGGTAAGCTGCAACGTCCTTTGTCCTGTCTGCTCCCTACCTACCTCATCTGTCATGCACCCTGATTCCTCCATTGTGCAGTATTTTACCTGCTCCCTATTTTATGATTCCTCCATTGTGCAGTATTCTACCTGCTCCCCATGATTCCTCCATTGTGCAGTATTCTACCTGGTCCCTACTCCATGATTCCTCCATTGTGCAGTATTCTACCTTCTCCCTACTCCATGATTCCTCCATTGTGCAGTATTCTACCTGCTCCCTACTCCATGATTCCTCCATTGTGCAGTATTCTACCTGCTCCCTACTCCATGATTCCTCCATTGTGCAGTATTTTACCTGCTCCCTACTCTATGATTCCTCCATTGTGCAGTATTCTACCTGAACCCCATGATTCCTCCATTGTGCAGTATTCTACCTGGTCCCTACTCCATGATTCCTCCATTGTGCAGTATTCTACCTTCTCCCTACTCCATGATTCCTCCATTGTGCAGCATTCTACCTGCTCCCTACTCCATGATTTCTCCATTGTGCAGCATTCTACCTGCTCCCTACTCCATGATTTCTCCATTGTGCAGCATTCTACCTGCTCCCTACTCCATGATTTCTCCATTGTGCAGCATTCTACCTGCTCCCTACTCCACGACTCCTCCATTGTGCAGCATTTTACCTGCTCCCTACTCCATGATTCCTCCATTGTGCAGTATTCTACCTGCTCCCTACTCCATGATTCCTCCATTGTGCAGTATTCTACCTGCTCCCTACTCCACAATTCCTCCATTATGTGCAGTCATTCCCAAAGCACTTGTATTTCAGACCCCTCAATCCGACCCTGCTCGCAATGACACGTGGCAGTTAACATTGCAGTTGTGGTGCATTATTTTCAAATTATATTAGCATCCAATTCAGTCAACACAAGTCTGTTAAAGAGATATCACGTTTTTTTTTTGTAGAGTTGCCACTAATTGAGCAAATCTTCAGGCAGAATTCTTCGCCTTATGAATAGTTTGTCTATGCTTGACTGTCTGTGAGCATGAACGCATAAGGCAATTGTGGTACTCCAATAAAGCTACTTTTTAATCAAGAATTCTGCCTGAAGATTTGCTCAATGAGTGCCTGCTATATAAAAAACAGTGATATCCGCTCCCCTAGCTGAAGGCTCAGGATGGTGCGCTCTTCTTCTGTGGTGAGTTGTTATAGATAAAACACTTTATATTACCCCCTTTAACTAAAGTAAATTGCGTGTTACAGGGCTCATTGCAAAATTTTGCGCAGTAAGTGCCTGTCACAGCCAGGCCAAAACTGTGGATTCTGTCAAATGCCATAGGGAATTTGTGGAGAGGCCACAAAGGCCTGGGCCTAGGGCAGCACCGAAATGTTGAAATTTTGCTCCCATACAGAGCAATGGGTACCTCTCCCCACTGCTCCGTATGCAAGTCCAAATGTCGATGGTGGGGGGGGGGGTTGACGAATTGGGGCGGCCTTGGGGCTCCCGGATAAAAAATCCAGCGCTGGCTCTAAGATGCCATAGACTATTTAGTGGGCTGCTGGGGGGCTGGTTGTGCTTCTGTGTGCTTGAAATGCCAGGGCCTATTTTTCATTCCAGTCCAGTCTGGACGGTTGACAGCACTGCTTCAGATCAGTTTAAATGCTAATGTCACACAGAGGGTTTATTCTCCCTGGCTTTTTTGAGTAGGCCATATACCTTCCCCCTTCTGACTTCTGTGGATCCTATTAAGTTTGGTTGAAGGAACATCTCTCATACCTGTACTACTGTGTGGTCCCCATATTTCACCTGTTCAGAAGATCAGATGCCAAATAGGAAGAAAAAACGCTGAGCTGTGTAAAGAAAGTTCCCATAATGCCTCACTCCTGCACAGACACCCAGACTAAGTGAACATGCTCAGTTTGTAAGACTATGGGGCACATTTACTAACCCACGAATCCGAACCGAATTGGAAAAATTCCGATTGGAAAACGAACATTTTGCGACTTTTTTGTATTTTTTTCGATTTTTTCGGCGCCTTTACGACTTTTCGGAAATTGTCGCGACTTTTTCGTTACCAATATGATTCGCGTGAAAAAACGCAAGTGTTTCGTAGCCATTACGATGCGCTCGTATCTTGTCGCGACTTTTTCGTATTGAGCCCTCCTAAGCGGCGGGCAAAACTTTCAGACTTAGCATGATTTTGGAAGCCTCCCATAGGACTCAATGGCACCCTGCAGCTCCAACCTGGCCCAAGAAAAGTCACCATACTGAAGCTTGAATGAATCCGAATGTTTCGTACTCGGCGCGAACACTACGAAAAAAATTGCAACATTTTGCGCAACTTTCGGAATGGCTACGAAAAAGGCTCGACTTTTCGCGCAAGTTTTAACGCTACGAAAAAATCGCCAGATTTTGCACAACATTCGGAATGGCAACGAAAAAGTTGCGACAATTTTCCGAAAAATCGCAAAATACCGATCATTACGAAAAAAACGCAATCGGACGCATTCGGCCCGTTCGTGGGTAAGTAAATGTGCCCCCATGAGGAAGCTTCCTGCTGATTTGCTCAGATCCACATTCCTAAGGGGGGGGAGTGAGTTCTTAGCATTCTTGAGGGAGGGGGGAGCAGGAGAGAGCAGAAAGCTGTGTGTTTGTGGCACAGGAATTACAGACACAAGAAATCTTTTTTCAGAGAAGTCAGTGCAGCGTTTCTGTGAGTGCTTATGGCTGTATTTACATAGACCTTTCTGATAAAGCTTACCGTATATACTCGAGTATAAGCCGATCCGAATATAAGCCGAGGTACCTAATTTTACCTAATAAAACTGGAAAAACTTATTGACTCGAGTATAAGCCTAGGGTGTTTTTTTTTTGTAACTGTCAGGCAAGTTTGGGAAGGCTAAGGAAGCTGCCATACAAAGTATCAAGTACTTGCCATCCTGCTGTGTGCCCTCCCATCACAATGCGGCATGTCTCCCAGCACAACTGACAGCAAAGCTTCTATCTATCTATCTATCTATCTATCTATCTATCTATCTATCTATCATCTATCTATCCTGCAAACGCAAAAATGCATAGCAACATCTAAATCTGCTATACTTCTACTTAAATTCATGGGTAACATAAATGATATGGACATTAGTCACATAAACCCCTGAGTTCTTAGTCCCAGGAATGTTTGTACTTTTATTCAATATACATGTGGGTGTGGATATGTGTTTCTGCAATTCTAAGTGTGTATTTGTATGTCTCCTTATGTGTATATGTATCTGTGTACTTATAGATAGATACATATGTACATATGCATGTCTGTGTGTAACTTTATGTGTTTGCTTATATTTGTGTGTATATGTATGGGCATTTGCCCTGTAATTCAATGGAGGAGTGTGACTGCTAAAAACCTATATGCAGGTATGTGCCTCTCCTATGCCCATGTGTAGTGAATATGTATGGGCAGGTGGTGTACGCAAGAGAAATGCCTTGCCCATACCTCTTGTATAAGCTGCTGCATCGGGACCCGTCCATCCACGGGAGGGGGGCTGGTAGTGCTGCTGTATATACTCTCATATATCTACACAAGCATGCACAAGTTCCCTGTGCTCTTCATATACCCACTCGCTAGCCCGAAGCCACGCACCTAAGAGTGTGCACACGCTTGCATATGCACGCCGACACGAACCGCTGGCGTGACCCCTCTTAATAACTTTGTACAAATGACTATTAATAACTTTATAACTATAAATGCATCCTATTACATCAGAAATCCAGGCACTCTAATTTTTGTTGCTAAGCCCAGGAAGATGGTTGGCATTGCCATAGCAACGTGCACCTTTCCACTCAATATGGGTACATGTAGTTCTGGCATACCATACTAGTCCTTATCTTGGTGCAAATCATATACATGCATACCTCCTCTAGCAACTTCCCGTACCACTGACACCTGAACCTCAGCTCAAGAGTCACACAGGGAATGTTTAGAACTGCAGTCTCCTCTACATAAGGTGCAATGGACTTTGATATTTTCTGCTGCTAGGGCCCTTAGTTAAAGAAGGGGGGGAAGGTGGTCAATGCGGTGGTGCTGCCGTATATGCACAATGCGAGACGCCCGCTCCCTAGCCCCAGCCGTGCATGTGAGAGTGAGCCGCTGCGAGCCGCCGATGGGGCCGTCCAGGGGGTATGTACACAACCCGCGGCTCGCGTGTGGGAGTAATCTAATGCGAGCCACCGGCGGATGCCCCACGGCAGGGAGTGGGGGGTGCTGCCGCCGTATGTACACGATGCGTGCCGCACCCCTTCGCCGTGTGAGAGAGTGAGACGATGCGAGCCGCCAGCGGGACCCGTCTGTCCAGGGGGGGGGGGGGGTGCTGCCACCATATGTACATGACGCGAACGTGAGAGTGAGCCGTCGGCGGGACCCGTCAGTCCACGGGATGGGGGGGGGTGCTGTCGTATATACTCGAGTATAAGCCGAGGGTGTCTTTTTAAGCCCATTTTTGGAGCTCAAAAACTCGGCTTATACTCAAGTATATACGGTACTTAGTTTTTACCTTTCTTTCTCCTTTAAAAGAAGTTGCAACTGCAAGAGGTGCTCAGAACCATTGGAGACAAGCTTTGTGTGACATTAGCATAAGAGGGCATTTTTAAAACCCCAGTGCAGCACAATCTCCTCAAGTATACAATGTTGGGCTAAATCAGTAAAAATCGTAAAAAAAAAATACTGCACCAAATGTCAGCAAGGCAGATTTTGGGCCAATAATGTTTGCCTTTTCTGGCTAAAGTCTTCCTGTGTGGTGTGTACACTGAGAATATCATTCACTGCTTACAGAGACTTCATAAGACTTTTAAACACATAAGAAAATGTTGAAATATCAATAATGTCAAACATACATTTTCATCCTAATTACACTTCAAGGTGTCCTTCTATGCACTGATCATCAATGATATCAATATTTCAGACTTGATATAGTAGTATAATTTGCTGTAGTGTAGCGGTAGTGAGGCCACAGAAGGCAAGCATAGAGTCAGCCAAGAAGAAACATTCACCACTCAGAGCTGGACAATTCTAACCAATAGCAGTGAAAGTGCTTTAGTTCTTTCCTGAGAAAACCCATGTTGGCATGGCCCCCATAACCTAATTATGCGATTGGCCACTGTTGCTGTGGAAGGTGGGAAGTCAGGAGGACAACACTGATGCATAGCATTGACAGCTGCCAATAAAGGATTAAACTTTCTAAGACTATATGGGCCCGATTCACTAAAGTGCGATAAAAATTATCGCACGCTTTTTTGCGGTAAAAAAGACGCGACAATTAGCGCGCGATTCACTACAGCATTACCGCATGGGATAAGTCGCCTTTTTCGCATGCGGTATTTCTCACGCTAGTTTTACCGCATGTGTTAATTTCCGCGCTGAAAAGAATACGATCGCATGATTCACTATAACTTTGGCGCGCTAAATATCGCATTCGGCTATGCGAAAATTAACTCCTACTACAGGCAGGCGAAAAATTATAGAAAAGTACAGTAAATGAGTTTTGGGCAATAAAATATGGTTACTCAATTTCACTAAAGTCTTGACATGTATGGAATTTCGCTACTAATATACAGTACTATAGAGGTAAATATTTAGTCGCCAAAATATACAGTACAATAGCGGTGAATATTTAGTAGTGATAATATACAGTACCATAGCAGTGAATATTTAGTCGGGCAAAATACAGTACTATGTATATTTTGGCGATTTTTTTTATCGCGATTTTGTAATCTCGCGACTTGCGGCCATTTTGTGCCGATTTTGGAATCTCATGACATGTGCGACTTGTGGCCATTTTGTGTCATTGAGCCTGCTGTCACCACACTGAGAGCATCATGCCTGGGGTGTCAGAGCTGCTAATGGAGGAGAGGCGCTATATTATCGCGTTCCTCCTGCACTCAGGGTATGACAGGCTGCCGCTGGGGCCAGTAGGGGTCCATGAGAGGAAGAGGGCTATCCTGCGCAACCTAATAGCTGGGTTGCGCAGGGACTTTCGCCTCATAATGGACCTCCGCCTGCTCCAGCGGATTTCGTCAGACCTGAAGTGCAGGAGCTTTCAGGGGATCTCTGAAATCGCTGAAGGTAATTATTCTACTTTAATATGGTTTTACACAATACGTTTCTTCAAAGATTTAGCAAGTAATTTGAACTTGAAATGTATATTCTCTCTCTCTCTCTTTCTCTATATATATATATATGTGTATATATGCATGTTTTTTATAAAATACACAATAAAGGAAGGTGCTGTTTAATTACTACAGAGAAAAAGGAAATGAGTTTTTAAATTATGAATTACTTGATTCAAATGGAGTCTATGGGAGACGGGCTTTCCGTAGTTTGGGGCTTTCTGGATAACGGGTTTCCGGATAAGGGATCCCATACCTGTGTATATATATATATATATATATATATATACAAACACACATATTCAAATACATATGCATAAATGAGTTTAAAGCAGGGGGGAAGCAGCAGGGAGCGGCCCATTTGGGGGAAGGGCCACGAATGTTTTAGGGGGCCCTGGCTAACAATGTCTGTGTGTCCTTTGGATTGATGTGAGGGATCACAGGGGGAGGGGCCAGTGGGGGCGTGGGAGGAGTGTTGTGAGGGGCCCCGTTATTTAGGATGGTGGCCCTCTGTGTATGAATGTATATATATATATATGTATAATATATTTAAATAACATCTTGCAATACTGTCTCACAGAACTCAATATCGACATCGCGCCTCTCCTCCCTCCGGCACAACCCCAGGCAGACCAGGCTCCAGGACCTGCCCCAGGACCTTCACAGGCCCCAGAGGCCCCAGGACCTTCACAGGCCCCAGAGGCTGAGGAGGCCCCCGAGGCCAATTGTCTGCCAACAATTTAGTCTTTAGCCCATTTTGCTGAATAGTAAAACTTGCGTTAATTAGTACGTAGCGTATTTTCCGGCGAGTGTGATAACTGCCAATCCAATGTTTTGTTGCCAGAATAATTGCAATATTATATTTGTCCCCGTTTAATAAAGTGCCCATAACATATTTGCCATTTATTCTGTGTCTAAAATCTCCCACTTAATTTAAGCCACTTTAGCAAACGGACCCCTAAGTATTTGGCTAAATATTCTTAAATGCCCCCCCCCCCCCCCCCCCATTTTATTATCTCTAGCACTTCTTTTTTTTTCTTACTTATATTTTTATTGGTTTTTGTTTTTTTTTTTTGCAAATAAATATTTATACAGCACCTCTCTAGCACTCTGTGCTCTCCCAGGGCAAAATGTCGCCATTTTTATCCTGCCGATTGTCGCGTGCGTAATGTCGCGACAATTAGCGCATGCGATAAATAGCGTGCATGTGGAAAATACCGCGCACGCTATTTATCGCGACAAGGATATTGCATGAAATACCGCGCGTAAAATAGCGCAAGTGTACTAATAGTGAATCGTGCGAAAAGGCGCCAAAATTAAGAAGCGGTAAAATTTTTAGCGCACGTTATTTCGCACTTTAGTGAATCGGGCCCTATATATATTACATAGTATTCTCAATAAATCATTATGTTGATCTACTACATCATGACAAAGATATATTGAGGAAAAAGGAAGGGTGAACAACGTTGTTTTTTTATTTGCTAGACCATTTCAACAATCTTAAAGGAACAGTTCAATTCTAAAGTGAAACTGGGTAAAATGGATAGACTGCGCAAAATAAAAAATATTTGTAGTATAGTTAGTTAGGCAAAAAAGTAATCTATAAAGGTTGAAGTGGATAGATAACATAATAACCAGAACACTACTTCCTGCTTTCAGCTCTCTAACCTCTTAGTCAGTCAGTGACTTTAGGGGGGGGGGGCACATGGGACATAACTGTTCAGTTAGTTTGTGAGCATGCAGGTCAGATTCAAATACAAAATGATTGAACAGTTATGTCCTATATGCCCCTCCCCCCTCAAGTCATTGATTGGTTACTCTCGGCTAACAGCTGTAAAGGAGGAGGAGAGGTGTAAAGAAGGAAGCAGTGTTCTGGCCATTATGTTAGACACCTGCCACTCCAGCCCTTATAGATTACATTTTTGGCTAACTAACTATATTTAAAACGTTTTTATTTTGCACAGTCTATTTTACCCAGTTTCATTTTTACACTGAACTTCTCCTTTAAGCCTAAACATCCTAAAAAATGATGCTTATTTATGTCAAGCTTACCTAATTCTGGAACTTTTTTCAGTTATGAGAGTTAATATTCTCCAATCCATTTAGCTAATGGTCTAATATTTTTTCCTACATAATATATATATATATATATATATATATATTAGCTAGCATGAAAAGCTTTATAGCTACCATAACCAGTGATATCCAACTGTCTGGTAAAAGACCTAGAACACATTTTCAGTGGTCTTTGGAATGTACATGCCTTAAGCTGGCCAAACACGCACCAATATCATTGTACAAAACAAAGTTTGTGTATGGTAGGAGGCGAGACGGTCGATATCGGTAAAATCTTTGCCTGCCTTTGAATGTGCCCTAACATTGGAACGTTAATGCTGAATTGTCAAATAGGTGTAAAGAATTCCTTTTTTACCTGCATATCTGATGAGTCAGCTCTTAACGTTAGTGGAGTGGACGAATAATTTTTCCTATGACCATTGTTTGTGGGAAAGATGGTAATTGTAGCATGTATGGGCACCTTTACATCTGTTACTTCCATGTACTTCTACTCTACATGTACTTTCAAGGTAATCAGTGGTTATCAAGAAGGTTCATAAAACCCTCTTAAATATCCTTATACTGCTATTTTTGATTGGCTATTTACAACCACAAGTTTTAGTAAAAAAAAAGCATTCTTTGATATGAAAATTAATTTCTTTACTGAAATACTTGAATAGGCTATACCCTATAAAGATGTCTTGAGCGAAGAAGTAAATTTATACTTACCGTAATTTACATTTCCCTTAGTCCCTGCGGCAGCAACCATGAGATTATTACATTCCCCTGTCAGGTAGGACAAGCACAAAGAGTTAAAATAAAAGGAAAAACCCCACCTATAAGTAGGAGTTACCTTCCAGCCTTCATTAGTGTATTTAAAAAAGTAACACAGACAAAAATGCTTTAACCAACTTTAATGGGAGGGTAATTCTTGCTGCCGCAGGGACTAAGGGAAATGTAAATTACGGTAAGTATAAATTTACTTCTTCCCTTACGTCCCTTTGCGGCAGCAACCATGAGAACTAACAAGTAGTTTAGGGTGGGTCTAAGGTTATGCCGCCCTCTGGATTATGCTACTGCCAAAGGAAGCTTCCTGAGAGGCTAAGATGTCCACCCTATAATGCTGAACGAAAGTATTAGGCTGTTGTTATCCCGAATGGTAAGACTCTGAATTGCAGGTGGAGAAGGGAACCTCTGATTACTACAGCTATGCGTAGAAACCTCCTGTGGGGGTAGGTGCATCCTGAACAGGAGGGGTGGACATCTGGAACAAAACAATAAGTAATTGAGTGTAAATCCCATTATACACAGCAGTTACCACAGAGCCCATAACCTCTACACTACTTTACAGCCTACTCAGAGGGCTGCAGCCTAGGCAGGAGAGTCACGCTGTAGGATTTCTTAAGCGTCTCCAAACGCCGCCTGATCCTAGGCACCGCGCCAAACAATAACTGGGTTTAAATCCCTTTTTTCCCCCAGCACTTCCGCCCGATCGGCGCGCGTGTGACGTCATCGCGACCCGCGATCGTATGGCGCATGCTCCGAGCAGCGCATTCACTATGCGGCGGCCATCTTGGTAAGAGGCAGCCCTAGGCTGCCTTCCCTTACTGTGGCGCCGCTCCACCTAAGGACATAATGCGTCCTCTGGATATTCTGCCCCTTGGACAGGTAATCCATCGGTCCTCAAGTCCCCTCAGGACCTGGCAAAAACCTGAAAAATAAAGAAAGAGAAATTAGAAAGATTTCACTTGAACCTACCGACTAGGACAAAAAAACACTAATGAAGGCTGGAAGGTAACTCCTACTTATAGGTGGGGTTTTTCCTTTTATTTTAACTCTTTGTGCTTGTCCTACCTGACAGGGGAATGTAATAATCTCATGGTTGCTGCCGCAAAGGGACGTAAGGGAAACAGTTGTTTTATGTTGATAGAGCTGGTACATTTCAGGATTGTAAATGGAAATGGACTCTGATAACAGGTTTAAAAAACAAATTGACTCATATTTGTCCAGTGTTGCAGGAGGGCCTACTGACACCTTGGCCCACCAGGAATTTTCCTGGTATTCCAGAGCACCTCACTACAAATAAGCTCACAGATTTACAATGCTATTTAAACTCGAACAGAACCCTCATCCATGGCCTGATTTGATAACATGGCGCCCCAATGTCGCCACCCTTTCTCCCCCCTCGCGCAAATGCTTCCCCACTTAACTCACATATGGAGCAGTGGGGAGAGGATGCGCTGAAGTTTCTACATGCTCAGTCCATATTGCTCCGTATGTAAGTTTCATTGTGGCTTGGGTGGCATTGTTGCCCCTTTTGTGCTGCCCTAGGCCCAGGCCTTTGTGGCTTCCCCTGCCGTGCTCTGTCCCCCAATGCTCCCCCCGAACCCCCCGCAGGTGCCCCCTCGACATCCTCCCCTGAGTGTGCATAAGTAAAACGCGTCAGGGGAGGACACTGGCAGCCGGGGGAGTGGCAATAGGCATCAGGTCTGGGCCTCCAGATGAGGGAACAGTCCGACCCTGGTCCTCATCACCATCCCAAATAAAACTCTATTTATCAGTAAAAAGAAAATGTAAATGCTGAGCACTCCGAAGGTTTATCCTTTCAATAGACATTGTTATTTTGCTTATAAATCACCCGTGAGAAATACAGGTATGGGATCCCTTATCCGGAAACTCATTGTTCCAAAAAGTTCCGAATTATGGAAAGGCCATCTCACATAGACTCCATTATAAGCAAATAATTTTAATTTTTAAAAATTATTTCCTTTTTCTCTGTATTAATAAAACTTAAATTAAATTATGGAGATCCAAATTAAGGAGAGATCAATTATCCAGAAAACCCCAAGTCCCAAGCATTCTGCATAAAAGGTCCCATACCTGTACAGTGATGAGCAAAATTTTTAAGCAGGTATGGATTTACAGCCTCACCAACATGCCCAGAAAGGTAACAAGCTACACCTGCACTTGGATACAGTTGTAACTAATAAGATAAGCAGGTCTGTTGGGGGAACTGAGACTTGCAGCTTAAAGGGCAATTTCACCTTTTTAGGGCTCTGGCACACAGGAAGATTAGTCGCCCGCGACAAACCTCCCTGTTCGCGGGCGACTAATCTCACCGAAATGCCATCCCACCGGCGAAAATTTACATTTTCGCCGGTGGGATGGCATTTGGGGGAGATTAGTCGCCCGCGAACAGGGAGATTTGTCGCGGGCGACTAATCTCCCCGTGTGCCAGAGCCCTTAGCAAAACTGTAATAACACATAAAACAAACCAAAAACTTATTTCAAACTTAAAATAACCTGCCAAATTTAATAATATGGGAGTGGTATTTAGGGGGTGTGGTTGCAAAAACAGGAGTGGTCAAAGATCTGCCAAGCGGCGCACAGCATTTGTTTTTGGTTTAGGTTACATTTTTGGCTAACTAACTATATTTAAAACATTCTTATTTTGCGCAGTCTATTTTACCCAGTTTCATTTTTATTCTGAACTTCTCCTTTAAGCCTAAACATCCTAAAAAATGATGCTTATTTATGTCAAGGTTACTTGTCCTAATTCTGGAACTTTATTCAGTTATGAGAGTTAATATTCTCTAATCCATTTAGCTAATGGTCTAATATTTATATATAATATATATATATACAGGTATTAGCTAGCATGAGAAGCTTTACAGCTACCATAACCAGAGTGGTATTTAGGGGGTGTTGTTGCAAAAACAGGTGTGGTTAAAGATCTACCATGCTGCGCACAGCATTTGTTTTTGACCCTCTTTCTATTTTTCAAATGTTGGGAGGTATGATTTAGGGATGCTACTGCCATGAGGTGAGTCAAGATACTTGCCTCCAGTGGCAAAGCTCCTGAAGTTACCAGTGTGACGGATTCTGATTCTGAATCTTGCCTCTGCTAGTGCAGGGATCACTATTGTGCTCTCTGCACTAATGATGTACTCACCCTCATCCCCGTCTGATGCAATAAACAAAAGTGCAGAGGGATGGGGGGGCGTCATTTTTCGCGTAAGCGTGCGAAAGAGTTGCATGGGCGTCGAAAAAGTTGCTCAAGCGACGAAAAATTCTGAAGAATAACACAGTTAATCACTTGTAGGTTTCTCAAAAAAAATTCAATTAATTAATTCCACCTATACTATCTCCTTAGTACTTTTTCTGCTCCATTATGTTTCTACTGTCCACTTATTATACTATGAGGGTAATGTAATAAATGGTGCAATCAGGTAGAATTTAGTGTTACATATCTTATGTTGGTTTCTATGGGTTACTGCACCTTGACAAACTTTGTGCCTTTTATTAAATATAGAAGATATGCAATGCCCTTATTATCTTGTACACTGTATATTAATTAGTTTTGAAGTTACTAAATCATTTATATTAATCACATATTAATCACTTTCCTACATATGTAATGCACCAATACCAGATTCGCTTGAGCTACACACAAGACGTATTTATATGAAATATGGGATATAGTTAATTTTTTGAGTATAATTGCACTTATTTTTAATACATATGTAACACTGGGATAATGAAGTTTTTAGGGTTGTAACCTATCCAGTTTTGACCCAGACAGACTGGATGCCGGAGGGGCTGTCTGGTTCAAAACTGGCTGCCTGGTTTTTAAATGAGGAAATCCAGATGTGCGACTGGCTAATCGCCACGTCATGGCCAGCCCCTGACATCACCTGTGACATCATTCTTCTGCCCCTGTGATGTCACCACCCATCCCCCTGCCTGGAATGCTGGAGCCAAAAGATAGTAATCTAGGTAAGTAGAACAATACATGAAACATATATGATACATGAAACATGAAGTGCATCAATTTGCTCCTTTAATTACTAAGCATTTAGATCAACAGCTCCAATATGGAAATTTAGCTGTTATCTGGTTGCTAGGGTCTACTTTACGCTAGGAACCTGGTATTGGTTAAAATGAGAGACCTGGATTTGAACAGGAGAGGCCTGAATAGGAAAAAAAAGTATTAAAAGTAAAAAAAGAAAGTATTTATAACAAATAAAATTGTAGGCTTACAGAGCAATATAATTTAGCTGTCAGGGCCAGTGACCCCCATAAAAAAGCTGGAGTGAGACAGAATGCTTAGAAAACGTTTACTATCTCTTTCCTGAGCAGAACAACCCCAGATGTCTAAATCTCTCAGATCCTAGAGTTACCAGAACTGACCAGCAGATGGCACAACCCATTATATTTGCTGTTAAACAAGTAAAAGCACTTTGAAACAAAAAAACAAATTATTAATGTATGTTTTTTACTTATGCTTTAATCTGCTATTGCAGAATTTTAAGGTCGCCATAAAGGGGCAGATTTCAGCTGCCATTTCATGTCCTTCAGATCGATTCGGCAGCGTATCTGCCAGTGTATGGGCACCCCCGACGGGCCTACCCAACCAACATCTCTCCTAAAATTGGCCTTATTGATGTGGTCCTTGGTCCAACAGCGCTTATGCCTACTGTTAGTCCTAGGCAAAACGATTGGATTAGCCGGACCTCGCCCAACGAGTGGATCTTACCATGTATGGCCACCTTAAGTCCAGCCCACTGGCCGAGTCCCTCACTTTAGCAGACCTTACAAATGGCATCCCATGGCAGACCTAACTTCTGTGTTATTCAGAACATGCATGCCAGAAGCACCAGGGGACACACAGTGTTTTGGATGGACTATATGGCAGGCATTGAGTGCAGGGACCTCCTGCACCTGACAGCTCTGCCCACTTTGTGCTGGATTTTTAACCAGATGCAAATGACAGAAGGGCTATGCTCAATTACTTTCTGCATGGAGCTTAAAGCTTAAATACCTCTCTGTCACTTAACACTCCTGCACTTAAGGTGGCCATACACGGACCGATTTTTTACTTACAAACGACCGATTCCCGAACAATCCGATGCTATCGTTAAGTTATCGTATAGTTGGTGGTGTACGAACGATCGTCGGCCCACTAAACGAGCCGACATTATCGTCCCCAAAATCGATCGGCCAGGTTTAAAAATTTTGGTCGTTTAACGATAAAATCTGCCAGTTGGTGTGAGTGTCAGACATTTGTCTTTCAACGATTGTTCTCTGCGCATGTCACGATTGCCAGCAGCGGAAGTCAACGACATTCGATCATACGTAGATGTACGATCGTACGTATTTTACGATAATGATGCGACGAAATCTTTCCCGAATTATCGTTGCCCGTGGATGGCATATCGTATGGGAACTCGATCGCCATACGATCGTTTGTCGATATAATCGTTCATCGCACAACGAGCGAAATCGCCTCGTGTATGGCCACCTTTAGGCTGGCTACATGTACCAAAACAACATAGAATGCTGACATTTCTGACTGTATCATCATTATGCATGTATATATTTCTCTAATAAGAAGGCACCAACACAACTGCTGATCAGACAAAAGTCTTTTTGTCAAAATGGGGTGTGACTGGGCAGATGTGGTTGTACTTCTGCAAGTTATTTGTTTTTCACTGGGGCCCCATGCCATGAGTTGTGTCATTTATGGAACATATATTAAAAACAAGGAAGCCTCCTGTCTCCATAGTCACCACCAGTTTCTGAAGTTAAGCAGTATGTCTTAGGGCAGTGGCACACAGGGAGATTAGTCTCCCCGACATGCCTTCCCTCCGGTAAGAATGTAAATCACCGGTGTCATGGTATACGTATTGCTTTGGTTGTCCGAAGTTGCCTCGCGAGGAAACTTCGGGCGACTTCAGAAAACTGAAGCGACGCATGTGACACCTCACTGGCGATTTACATTCTTGCCGGTGGGATGGTACAGGGGGAAATTAGTTGGCCTTGATAAATCTTCACTATTGCGGGCAAGTAATCTTCCTTTGTGCCACTGCCCTTAGGGCTGCACAAAATCAATATAAAGCCCTGAAAGCTCCTTATGCATCATCAGGGTCACCAGTGTGAGAAGAATTTTGCTCAAAATCGCCAGTGCAAGAACTAGGAATAGACAGCAGAGCCATGTGCCTATGGAACAACTGTGGAAGGGCACTAGGACTCTAGACACATGCTTCTGCTGCTTCCTCTAACTCTGGCCCTGCAGCCTGAAGCAGAATAACAAAAGAGCATGTAACCTGAAAAAGATGGCGAGCAGGTGATGCCCTATGTGATGCCCCCTCCTGCTCTTCCAACCCAAAGGCCGTTATTATAGTAAAAAAAATGTGTCAACCCTATTGTCAGTTTAACTGCAACCTATAAGAGTGCAATGTAGATTTAAATTATAAGAAAAGTCTACTAAAATATTGTGCACATGGTTTAAAAATATAATAGAACACTTCCTTTGAAATGGTTGGGTGATGGTTTCATTATACCTATAGGAGCATGCCAAATTGCGATACTTCACAACAGTATTAACTAGATAATTTACATATCTAATAGATAATCATGAAGTAATTTGCCCACAAAACATTATGTGGGTGATATAATTGTATAATTGAATTCACAAACTGAAATTTTTAATTGCTATGCCTGAACAGCCTGTGTGCTGTGAAACATATTCAAGCAATGACAAAGAAAAGACAGAAATCCTCTATTCCCACTCATTCACAGATTGTTGCTGGCAAAAGGCCTTTTTTTTTTTAATCATACACAATTCAACATTGTTAGTAACATTTTCAAAGTCTAGACTGCAGTTCTATTCATGGAAAAAAAATGTATTAATGTTAAATAAAAGTTCCCCATTTTGTAGGTGTTCCATTTAAATTATTTAAAAAGACTATTGGTTAAATACAATGGCATAGGTCCCATGTATGTATGTATGTATGTATGTATAAAGAATGTTATTCACTTGTATGCAAGTTGCCTGCAAGTGCCTCTTAATAAACAGTCATGCATAAATAGAATGATATCAATGATATGCTTTAGCCATGGCAAGCAATACAGCAGCTCCTACTGGTAACTTGAAGTAGGAAGAGAAGGAATGTTTACTATAGACATTGAATGTCTCCCTCAAATATAACAGTCCTGGTGCAAATTGTTTTAACTGTTACATACTTTGGTTTAAACTGTTATAACCAAATGTGAAGTGTGCAGGGCAATGCTTTATTTAACCATTTCTTTTGGTTTTCAAATGTGCACATCTGGGGCTCTCACCTGGTCTTACCACTCTTACCTGGCCACCTGCAGAATCATTCCCGACACTGCTGTCAGTTATTTTCACCTGAATGATTACTTACCTAATCCATTTAAATGCATAAAAATGTCACTCATAATCCACTAAAGCTGATCTTGGAGCATGATTGAGGCTGGGATTGGGACAGGTCAGTTCATGGCCAGGGTGTGACTGGAGGAACCAAGATGTACCTGGATCAGCTCCAATCCAAGTTGGCATCTCTGTCCACTCATGCACACAGGTTGTGACACAATTGCACACAGTTAATTATTGTTGAGTATTTTGTATGTACTGTATACACATAATTTAGTATAGAGTAAAGGGAGACCCAATAGAAAACCAATGGAATAGTCAGAACTATGGTACATGTATGCCGTTGACATAGATTCTTAGGCATATTGGTATCAAAAGGTTTAGGCTTATATCACAAAGTGTTTTTCTACGAGAGAGGAAACAATCGGCAGAAAAAAACTCCAATGCAGGGCCAAACCACGTGAAAGCCAAATGTCTGTCACTACACAAGTGGGCTGGTTTCAGCATCAAAATGCTCATCTGGCCATATGTACAGTGGCAGGCAGTAAGGCCCCTGCCACATGGGTGGATTCTCTGTTTGTGGATAAACACAGGCCAAGAACCCTCCCCTATGCCTCAAATATGTTATTGCTGTGCCTGTACTCAGAACTGTTGTGTTGGTTAAGGTGCAGGCACATTGAGCTGAATTTGGCACCAAACTACTCACATATGCAGTTTCCCACCAAATACACTCAGAGTGCCTGCTCCCGGGCTGGTGCATCAATAAGCTTTTTTAAACATAGAGGGGGATTCTCTGCCTGTGTTTATCTGCACTGGCCTAAAGGTTGTAAAACTAAGGCAGAATTAAGCTACTGATTTAGACCAAGTCAGAAGCCTATCAGAAGTCAGAAGCTTGTCCCATATGCATGGGGCCCACCACGGACCTTCCCAACTGACACCTGCCCAAAAACTGAGCCGATATCAATAGGACAGGTTTTAAAATGCAATCAGATGAGGAATTCTTTAGCACAATGATTCAGCCCTTATCCCAAGGTGCTCATTAGGCCCCAAAGGCCAAGGATAAGCCCAATTTGCCCCCAACATATGGGTGGCCAAATCTGGACCAGATCCACTCATTTTGTGACCTTGCCTCGTTCTGACCATGTTTGCCCAACTTAACTTAAAGGTCTGGCAGCCCTATACCAGGAAACTAATGTAAAGAAAAACTGTATTTTTATTTGCTATACTTGCTGTTTAACCTATAATTACTGATACTAGCAGGGTAAAATTATTTGCTGATTTTAAATGTATTTATTGCTTTAATAAACCCATTTCCTCTGGTGATCTCATAGATGGCTTAAGCCCAGTTAATAATGTCTGTGATACAGAGCAGGCATCTAGAAGGGGGTTAAAATGGAGACAGAACCAGCAAAGAAGACCTGCTAAGGAATTCTCTAGTTATCAATTACTCAGAGCCAAATTAACCCAAAATCCGTGCAGACCTCTCTTCTTTTGGAGAAAAGCACTGTTTGTAGATATGGATAGCTGTGACAATTCTATGAGAGTTTAGTTGCCACAATGTTTCATGGGAAACATATAGAATATCCCTGCTAAGCCAACTTATTTGCAACCCCGGTGGTACTGTTACTTGCAGAGTGCTTATACCTAAAAAAGGTCAAAACCATCATTCACTGTGCAAGCATATTGTTTGCTATGCATGGAAATAGCATCATTGCTACAGACTGCCACTCCGCTCTCTCTTTCTAAATAAAGACCAAGCCTTGCAGATTGTGCTGTAATGCTGCTGAGCTGCTGATTAACAGGAATGCACAATAAAATCCTCTGACATGTGTGTGTGCGTGTGTACCCGTGCGGTCCTTGCCATGTAGTACAGAGGTTTACAGATAATCAAATGCAAATGCCTTTTTTGCACAGTAATTCACCGGGGACATTTCTGTGAAATATGCACAATTTCCAACCAGGGGCATGAAGGGAGATGATATCAAAAGAGGAATTTGTAAACATGCGTTTCCAAGATTGCATCCATAAAGCATGGGCAGACGGCATTGCAATTAGACAACAGGAATATATTGTTTGTCTGCCCTTTGGCTAATTCATTATGGCTGCTGAGGAGGATGTTTGCAGCATGCTAATTGAAAGCAAGGTTGTTTACAAGTGTTAGAAGCAGTTTATTATAAAGCTCGCTTCAATGCAGCACTGCTCTGCTTTTTCCTTGTGTGCTGAAGTAATGAGTTTATTAAATACCTTTGTCAGATCCAGAATAAACAGCACAATTTCATTTTTGTTACTATACACAGGTAGATGTACAGTATTTCAAAGTGCCATGGTCTGTAAAAGAATCAAATATACTTTTCTGATAGCATTAACAATATCATTTACTGCAGCAGGGATTTTGCGAGCATATTAATGAGGAAAAACATTGGGGGTCCTTTTTCCAGGCAAGGCATCACTAAACGAATGCCATATTTTGGTGCTATTCACCATGATCTCTTACGTGTTGCATCTTATTCAAGCATATAGCAGGTATACAAGGTGCTGTATCTGAGCTTACGCAAAAAAAGAAAAAAAGAGGGTAGCATTTTGTCATAATGTATAGTACATCCAAATAGTGTCATGGTGGCAAAGGGGCCTTGTGTTGTATGTTACATGCACAACCTCAGTAATAAGATCTTAGGGACAGAAAACCTGTTGCCTACTATAGTGTTCCACAATGTCATTTGCTTACCTGGCCAGAGGCCCTAACTTACTGATAATGAGTCTTCAAATGCAATAAATACATCACACTGCTTCCCCAAGAAGTGATAGTGAATGATACTGGTGCAGGCATAGTGCAGACCCCTTAACTTCCCTATGGCCACGTTATTACTAGAAAATTTCATAATCTGGGCTAACATTATACAACATCGCACTGAACAAATTTCTAAAATGTATTTGTATGGATGTAAATATCTCTAAAGTTACCTGGGCCCCAGATCACCGGCACCTGGTAGTTTTAAGGTGGCCATACACGTGGTGATCTGACGATGTTTCGTGCGACCATCGGTCGCACGAAACATCGTCAGATGTGCCACACAACATTTAGGGCTGAATCGGCAGGTAAGGAGGTAGAAACAATAGGATTTCTACCTCCTTCTGCTGATTCAGCTCTGAAGGGAGATTTTGATCAGGCGCCTTCTATGGCGCCCGATCAAAATTTTCCAACTGGTCCGATCGGCGAGTCGGCCGATATCAGCAGGTTCCTGCGATATCGGTCGACTCGCTGACATACCATACACGCACCGAATATCATACGAAACGAGGTTTCGTATGATATTATCGGTGCGTGTATGGCCACCTTTACCCTGAATTTACAGTTTTCCCAGTATGCACTGCCATGTACCCAGTAGAATATACTAAGACAAATATGCACAGCACATTTTTTATGACTTCTAAGAATACTTCTCTTGCACATTATCTTGATACTGGCCACCAGGTACAATCCTTACTATACTCTCTATTGTCATGCCACAAAGTAAAATCAGCAGTGCATTTGTTCCACCACCACCATATGAAGGAACACTGATACATAACGCAAAGCAAGGGCAAGGGCTAACAAAGCTCTCACAATGACTCTTCAGATCCTGCCATCCGTAGCCTCTTTGAGTTGATATGAAAGATGATAATATGAGTGCTAATATATTATATTAGGGAAATTATCATACCCTTGGTCACATAGCATTATTGTATATACAGCAAATACAGCAGCTGTTGTACAACCCAAAATGTGCTGGCCTCACAAAATATTTTCGCCCTGAGCTACAGTTAATTAACATTATTAATGATGACAGCACAGTCCCACCCAGAGGCTAGAATTTTAAGGGTAACTAATGACTTGGTCTATAATTCATTTAATATGATATTAAAGAATTTAGCCTCCCCATCACACACAAAATTAGATTTTGCAAGTATTTAGTTCCATCCGATCTTTGTTACAGCCTAATGAAAAATTGGCTTTCCAGTATCACTAGCAATGAGGTGTTCCTCCTCTTAAATCTATGCATACAAAAGAATTACCATATTATTTGCCAGTGCTGAAGCATTTTCTACATCCTTCCCTGAAACTGCTCCATTTGTGATTTTGACCACTAGAGGGTTGATATTATTTACATTACCTCTAGAGAATATGTTCTATGTCAAAAGAGAAAAAAGGCTTTTCCATTGTATATATTCAAATACAAGTATTTAGTACCATAATCTATGCTCTCATACCTAATAAAAGTTATGTACTCTGTTTATAAGAGAGATGTTACATTCATATTATGTCTTCATGAATATTTATTATAATGTTTCTGTAAAACAGCAAATTCTAAATCTAATTGTTGTCAGAGTGGGCCCTCCATGTCAGATTCTCTGATAGACCTCCGAATATGCACACAAAGTCATATTTATCAGTTTAATTAATACATACATTGACAGGTTAAAGTCAAATATATTGAACAACATTTTCAGCCAACAACTTCTGAACTAGGTATATTATCTCTCATGAACAGTCAGAATAATGTTTAATTAAAGGAAAATATAGATCAACATAAACAAATACCATATTTGGCCAAAATATATACGCTCAACTTCATCATCATGGCTTCTTCTTTTATGTGAGTCTTGCACTGCCTATTGGTATATTTAAAATATAGTAAAATAGTTTAAAATCATTAATTCCTCTGCAACAATATAAAATAATGTGTAACTAAGCAGTAAAACAATGCTTACTTGCCCTTTAGGGATTATACATATGAGGTTGTAATGTGCATCTACTGAAACATGTAACAAATGCACAAAATTCATATTTTAGATTTAAATGTGAGAACTAAAGTCATTTACAGTATATGGCTATACTACTGTATTAAATATAAAATGAACATTTGGAGGTATTACCAAATGAATTGCAGTCAACTGGCATTTTTTGTGCATTTTTAGGGCTGAATCGTCAGATATGGAAGTAGAAACAATAGAATTTCTACCTCCTTCTGCCGATTCAGCCCTGAACATAGATTTTGCTTGGCCGCCTTCAATGGTGCCCAATCAAAATCTTCTAACCCGCCCGGTGAGTCAACCAATAACAGCAGCCTCCTGCGATATCGGGCACCTCGCCGACTTGCCATACACGCATCGAATATCGTATGAAACAAGGTTTTGTATGATATTATCGGTGTGTGTATGGCCAGCTTTAGCCTAATGCCCCACGTAGAGATTAGTTACCCACGATACCTACCGCAGGTGACTAATCTCCCTGAAATGCCTTTCGACAGGTGTCAAAGAGAATCACCAGTGGAAAGGCATACACGTTGTTTTATTTTTCCAAGGTCACGCAAAGTTTCCTCCTGCAAGCAACTTTCTGTGACACTGGAAAAACGAAACAACGCGTAGGCCTTTCTACTGGCGATTCTCTTTATTGCCAGTGGAAAAGCTTTCCAGGGGAGGGTTAACCGCCCGCAGTAGCAAGGATTTATTACGATTCGTATTGTTGCCTGTGGAAAGGCATTTTGGAGAGGTTAATTGCCCGCGGCTATCGCAGGTGACTTATCTCTGTGTGGGACATCAGTCTTAGAATAAAAAATTTCTTACAGGTATATCTTGCTGGTGGGGCTTAAATCTTCATAGAACTCCTAGGGGAACAAATTCACAAAATCGGATTTTTGGAGTTAACAAATATTATTGGAGTTAAAATTGGTGTTAATAAACATCATATTCACAAACCCCCTAATCAGTTTTGTGAATATTGCAGTTTTGCACACTTTAAAGTGAAATAGTTGTTTTAAAACACAACTTTAGTGACTTTGGAGTACCAAATTTCCCTGCATGTTGTCAATTTCTCATTTAATGATTTTCTGACAGAAACTCATTTTTTAGTTCAATTAAACTTCATATTTGCCCAAATTCCACATGCAGGCCACTGTGCAAATAAACAGGCACAATCCGCCACAATTTTTGCAATTTGCATTAATTGGGGTAGCACATAGGAACTGGGATGTAGCACTGCTTGCTGTCCATGGTACTTATCTTTCCCTCATGTTGATGTTCCAGCCACTCCACTACACTACATTGAAACTTAGCTGTGGAGGGGTTAATCCGCCTTCATAATACTTCTTTCTACAGTACACATGGATACTTTATTCTTGTTCTAAACGCAACCCTCAATAGATTGAAGCATATTGGGGCTCATTTATAAAGTTTGCACAGCACAAAATTATTTGCACAGTGAACATATTTGCCCTGCCTGTGTTTATACTTATAAAGCTGGACAAGATTGATGCAGTTAATGTGCAAACATTATTGCGGCATTTAGTCCTTATTCACAGTTCTTAAGAGTTTTTAGATATTGCATTATCACAAATTGCAAACATTTTAGTAGAAATTGCCATTATATTCATGTACAACAAACACGCACAATGGCCATGCTCACACAAACCTCAACGTCACTTGCGACCCATTTTTGAATTTTTATGTGCAATGCGCATCTCACAGCGGTTCGCAAAAAAAGGAAAATCTCGAACAGCAATGCAAAATCCAATCGTTTAGGGGAAAACATGCGCAAAACAACCATATGTGAATAAATGTGCACTGCGCATTTACTTTGTAAATGACCCCCATTGTGTTTAAAATACTGCAGCAAAACGTGAATGCAATTAAACTCAACTGAACAAGGCAGAATAACACTAACTCAATTAAGATATGTGCTTGGATACAGTCAAATCTATGTCTCAAATGTGCATCAAACACATAAACCGCCCAAAATCCTGTGTGTAAGAGCCCTAAAAGCTTGGTAGGCTAAGAAATTTCTGCTGCTGTCCAGAAAACAACATTGGCATGGAGGGATTAAAGGCACAATAATTCTTAATGGAAAGTTGCCTTTATGTAAGGGAAAATGCTTGCTGCCTATAACTAAGAACCATGTAGATCTGAAATATGTGTGAAGTGTGTGTTACCTTCTCTGCTGTGTTTCAATCTGCTTCTAAATTGCTTCATGGTGACATGCCAGGTATAAAGGTTTTACTTAGATCAGCTGACTGTGCATTTGCAGTTGACCTGCAGAGATATGTCCTATATACTGTGTGAAGTATACTGAGCTGTTTTCATGTGACTATTTTCATCTGCATTGATCATTCATTGTTCAGAAAATGTTACTGTATAGATCTCAAACTTAAAAAAAAATGTTTTTTTTAGTTATTAGAGGGCTGTCATACAGCTTGCATCAATGCAACCATTATGTTAGCAGCCATGGCATACTAAAAAATCAAGTTGAGAAATAATCATAAAAATAATAATATTAAATAATTATAAGAGAGCATTCAAACATATCGGTTAATTAGGTTTGGGCCTGCCACTACATGGGGCCAGAAAGCAACACTGAAACCAATAAAGCTATCCACTGCTTGTAGGTCTAAAGTTATATTAGGATAGCAAATATTCACATTTATAAATAGCACACATGCCCCATTATATAAGTGTATTATACAGTATTTTTTATTGTAGGGCTTGTTAACAACAGGCAAGGGTCCATACATTTAACACTTACAGACTTGCCCATAGTTTGTGCTGCTGTGCTCTGTACCTTGCTCTGTATATAATCCAGCCCAAGGGCACAGCTGAGGACATGGCTGACAGAAACTATGGAGCCCTGTACTTGATACATGCCCTAATCAGGTGTAAAGTTCATGCACACTTTTACTTTGCATCCTCTGAAACCTCTGCCTTATGTGTAATTCAGATAGGGGACACCCACATCTCACCCACGTGTTGCCCCTTAGGACAAGTCAACCAAAAATATAATTTTTTGACTAATAAAAAAAAACATAATTGTAATCAACTTTGCAATAGACATTTATTGCAAATTTGCAATGGCTTTTTACTTATTTGTATATATAATTGCTATTAAAAGCAATGTTTGTTTGTCCTTTTCTATTCTCTTCCCTGGTAGCTCAGACTGTTGAAACAATGTAACACATAAAACCTGTCTTGCTGGAGGAGTCAGATATTTTTGGGGTTGACATGTCATTTACGTATCCAGCATTCTCAAAGACAAATTATTTGCACCTAAAGACACCCAACATGCATCTTGAAGGCAATAAGGCGCATTGTGGGAAAAATCACACATGGCACTTTACCTCTTATTAGTAAATAGGTCTCACCAAATGGAAAATAATTTCCACACGAAACTACTAAAAGTGATGTGAGTATTGTATTTCTATCTACATATTGTCTGGCTTTGGGGGGGGCAATGTCTGGTCTGCAATTTATCTGCAGATGAATACTTGCGTTTCTATTGTCCTGGCTAACTGCTAAAGCCACTGCAGATCACTTGCTAAATATGCAAGCTTGGTCCCAGCTCAATAACAATAGGTTAAGCCTCTGTTACTAAAGTGAGCTGCCCTTCATTTGAATATTTACAGGGGTTTTTGTAGAAGTAAATGGTGCAGTTTGTTATGGAACTTCTTAACAATTACAGCAATGTTTTTGGCCTCTTTGTCTTACAAATCCATGTGGCAAAAACACAAGAGAAAAAACCTATATACACAATAATCAGTGAGTTATTTAGCAAAATGCATTTTCCTCTGACAGTGTTATTGGCCGGGCCTACACAATCAATTGTACCTCTCTGCTGGAATGATTTTATTTTTGTTATATTCTTGGTACTGGCATTCTGTAAATATCCTCTGTTGTACAGGACAGCAGAATGTGTTAGAGTTTCATACAAAGCACACACCCTCAAGCAGAAACTGTTTTTCTTTTAATTAACATTCACCTTGAATAAAATCTGAAATATGTATGTCCAGCTTGTAAGTCAGTTATAATACTATCCAATATCCGTGTAGTCAGCAATTGTTTTTCATAGGGGTTAACATTTTTGCTTGAAAATGGAGGTAAAGTTTTCGCTAATACTTATACCCGTATGCCATTCTTACAAGGACAAATTTCCCTTCTTTTGTGACAGTGTTGTTTCCCAGCAAACAAAAAAACATCATGTGTGTCATAAGGCTATATGAAGCTTGTCCCTATTGAATACAGTGCTGGAAGGATCGGTTCTTGTGCTCCACTCAAAAACTTAAAGAATGAGGGAACCATCATTTTAATATTTCTGCAGTGGGCTACATCACAAAACTAAGGTTTTTCTGCTTCCTAAGCACCATCTAACTGACCCCCCCCCCCCCCATGTGAAAAATTTTGATTTTTTTTTTCTACACCAGTAGTCCAAGATTTCAGTATATAAAGGAGTCAGGAAAAATAAAAGGGCACAGGCCTAGGGCATTTGTTAGATATTTCAATGGTGACATTTCTGTGACACATTAATGTAAAAAAAGCATGGCTTCAGTAAAGATTACTGTTCCACAATCAGTCTAGGGGTCTGTTTCATGTTGTAAACACACCAGCATGTGCAGATTTCAGTCTTCTCCAGTACTGAAGGCTTAATCATTGCCATTCAACAATAAGCAAGTCCATGGCTCCCACTCATGGCACTGAATAGCCGATACATGCAGTCACTTTGCTTGTTCTCTGCCTCTGAAGATTTAAGAAGCTGCATTTCTTATCCTTCCTTTATAAAATGCAACCTCTCCGCATAGCAGTAGCTAGAGAGGGGAGCTAAATCAAATCCTTTGTTCTTACTTAGAAAGAACGTCAGTAAATGTAGCTGAGCCAGCTGCCTGTCTTTAGAGAAGAGTTATTTTGCTAAAGTGACTTCTTTGAAAAAAAAAAAGAGTTGAAGATGTTATTTGAGAGCAGGGTTGTCATTAAAATCTGTATGATATCTTGGGCTAAAGGCAATAAGAAAAAAATTCCTTCCAGTTACCTTTGTTTCCTAGAACAATATTTGGCTTTATTTCTGTGCCCCACATGGTGCAAAGCAGCAAAGGGATATACATTCTGTACCTCAATGGCCACCAGAATAGCAGCAATAAATCCAATAATACACATTTTGAATACTCAATTATAATTTTACCACTTATCTGTACTCTGTTCACAGCAAGAAGGCACATTAAGTCATCTTAACGTGGTTAAGCCTTTTTTCACTATTAAAGGTGGACTTGGTATGCCAAGTCTCCCTTTTTGCTTGAGCATACTAACAGAAAGCACTGTAATGAATTTAAGACAATCACTACTATTTAATAAAAAGTGCTTGATTTACCACAATAGGTATAATTCGTGTATTATAATACACTACTATTCTGCAAACAGTACATCACATCAACAGTGTGGTTTAACCCCACAAAGCAGACCAAAGGTTAAATGGGGGAGAAATTAGCAGGTAAGATTTAGACCAATAGCATATTTAATTTTTCCCCCTGCATAGAAATGCCAGCAGAAAAAAGGCTCACCTCTCAGTTTTGCACTGTTTCGGTGTATAAACGTAAAATTAAGCATTTTTGTGCCAAAGCAGAGTGGAGGCCTTTTATGCGCCTGCATTTCTACACAGGCAGAGAAATATAGTGCAGGCCAAAGGTAAAAGGTGATCTAAATGAGAAACACCTTTAACATGCCCTCTAACGTAGCCCACCGAGTTAGAGGGTGATGCTCATGCTCTTTGGTACAATCATTATGTATCTTCTATTGCTAACAATAAGTCACATAATGCTGATTTTCTGCATGATATCTTTTGTTATTTTCTGTAGGCCTTGTGACATATTTTATGGGCAAGATCTCACTGGAAGCTATGGGTACAGCTCACGTGCTGCAATCACATTGCTGCGCAGTGTTAAGGTTATAGGTTCCTTATATGCTATTCAGACTAGTGACTGAAACTGTGCTACATTAGAGCGACAGTTGCTATTAAAGGAAGGTCACAGTCTGGGCATTCATCTTGATGTAGATTTAACATTCTATTGCAAAGGTCTGCAATCTGACCTCTTATCTTCCATTCCACAGCTGTCTGTCCTGCAGTTTACTTCTAGCTTTGTCTGGACTATATTTCCCAGCATCACTGGTTTGCCAAACGCTGTTGTTGGAAATATTTAGACAATCCATCTTAATGTAGAGTTGACATTTTACTGCAGAGATTTGCACTGTGACCTCTTCATCCATTTCCCATAGCACAGATGTCCATCCTGCAGTTCACTAAATTTGTCTAAATTTGTCTAAAAAACTGTTGTTGGGGTTTGTAGTTTAAAGGGATAATGTCATGATGTTTATGTATACTTTCTATTTCTAAATTACAAGTTTACATAGCAAATAATTGAGCTTTCGGAAGGAGCCAGTGCTACACATTAGAACTGCTTTCAGGTAACCTATTGTTTCTACTACTCCCATGTAACTGGAGTAGTCCCGAGCTGGACATGGATATCTTACTATTGAGTGCTATTCTGATATCTACTGGGAGCTGTAATTTTGCTACCTCCCCATTGTTCTGCTGTTCTGATCTGCTGGTAAAGGCAGATTCTGTAAATGCCTTTAAGAGGGGCCTGCATAAGTTTTTGAACAAGCAGAATATCCAAGGCTATTGTGATACTAATATCTACAGTCAGTATTAGTGGTTGTAGATATAGTTTATGTATGTGAGTGTATAGATTGGTAAGTATAGGTTGTGTGTGCTGGGTTTACTTGGATGGGTTGAACTTGATGGTCTTTTTTCAACCCTATGTAACTATGTTATTATGTAACTATCATCGGCTGCTGGGAGTGGGGTTAATATCACTCCAACTCAGCAGTAAAGTGTGTCTGAGGTTTATCACAGCACAGGTCACATGGCTGTGGAACCCTGGGAAATGAAGAATATGGCTAGCCCCATGTGAAATTTCAAAATTTAATATAAAAAAATCTGTTTGTGTTTTTAAAGAATAGATTTCAAAGCAGGATTCTGCTGGAGAAGCTCTATTAACTGATGTGTTTTGAAAAATGTTTTACCATGACAGTATTCCTTTAACAATGGTTTGACATGCAGTTTTAAAGGCTGTCTAGGGGAAGAAGGCAAGAGGAAGTAGTAAGAGGTCATATTTAATACCACTTGGCTAAACAGGGAAAACAATGTGTTATGGTAGTATGCATTTTGGTGCTGGGTTTAAAATATTCAGCTAATTCATTCTGTGCAAGACGTGTTTGCCAGCTGTACATTGTGCTCCTCTCAGGAAATTGATACAGTACTCACAGATACAATTATTCTGAACTTCTGCAATGTCAGACGGTCTCCTGGCAGGGCAGGATAAATAAGATAAACTAGTAATACACAGTGTGTATTGTTTCTGTAGGAAATCTATAAGGCTGGCACATTTAGGGCTCTGGCACACGGGGAGATTAGTCGCTCGCGACAAATCTCCCTGTTCGCGGGCGACTAATCTCCCCGAGTTGCCATCCCACCGGCGAAAATGTAAGTCGCTGGTGGGATGGCACACAATGCGCAGGTGATTTTGGCAAATCTCCGAAGTTGCCTCGCGAGGCATTTTCGGCGATTTGCTGAAATCGCACCGCCGCGTGTGCCATCCCACCGCCGACTTACATTTTCGCCTGTGGGATGGCAACTCGGGGAGATTAGTCACCCGCGAACAGGGAGATTTGTCGCAGGCGACTAATCTCCCCGTGTGCCAGAGCCCTTACACACACTTTCTTGTAGCTTTGTGTGCTACAATACAAAACCCTGCCAATTTTTACACAGCTACATTTATCTTTGAATAAAGAGAACAGTTTTCTCCATCATCTGTCGACAAGATACCAAGGATGCAGCCATAAATCAGGAACTACTGGGTCATATTTTGGTAACCTTGTCGAAAAGGTTCTTCAGTCTCATGCTTTACATTTTGAAAGTTCTAAAAACGCCCCTCATTACCCCCTGTACAGGGATATTATTATGTAATGTGTATGTAGAATATGTTGCTGCTTTATAAATACGTAATTATAATCCATTCCATTATTACTACTGTACAATATCTATATTATACTCACACAGGGGCATAATTATAACTTCATATATGTTCTTTATGTTATAGTTGCTACATCGCTTACAGATTATATAAACAGATAGTTCGCCACACATTTGGACTATTTCAGCATATAGTTTGGTTATTTCCAGACAACTGCTCACTGGCCCACATATTGAGCCTCAAACAAGTAAAGAAATAGAAATAATGTAAATCCCATCTAACATTAATAAGCTAGGACTATTAACTAACATGCAGTCCTCTTGAACTACAGCTCCCAGTATTATTTAAAAGCAAAAGTCACTATTAGAAGAAATAATAATACTTTAGATTGTAAGCTCTTTTGGCAAGGGCTGAAAAATGTAAGCCATAGGCTGAACATCATACAAAAATGATCTAAACCACGCCTTAAAGGAACAGTAACACCAAAAAATGAAAGTGTATAAAAGTAATAACAATATAATGTGCTGTTGCCCTGCATTGCTCCAACTGGTGTGTTTGCCTCAGAAAGACTACTATAGGTTACATAAGTTAGCTGCTGTGTAGCCATGGGGGCAGCCATTCAAAGGAGAAAAGGCACAGGTTACTTAGCAGATAACAGATAAACCCCCATTATATGGGGCTTATCTACTAGTTATCTGCTATGTAACCTGTTCCTTTTCTCCTTTTTTCCAGCTTGAATGGCTGCCCCCATGGCTACACAGCAGTTTATTTATATAGTAGCTTTTCTGTAGCAAAAACACCAGTTTTTTGCAGAGCAACAGCACATTATATTTTAATTACTTTAAAACACTTTAATTTGTGTTACTGTTCCTTTAAGGCAAGAAGTTTGCCAGTCTAACTCCTAATAAAAACATAAAGTTAAAAAGTCACCTCAGAAACCAGTGATTTGTATTAAAGCCTAAAGGTGGCCATACATGCACCATTATTATAATTGGTGCATGTATGGTGGGAGACAAGGCAACCGATATTGGTAAAAACCTTGGATATCAGTGTTCTTGATGATTGGGTACGACTAATAATTTTGATAGGGAGCCATTATAGCGTTAATGCTGAATCGTCAGATGGGGTAGAATTGTATTGTTTCTACCTGCATATATGACGATTCAGCTCTTAACGAAAGTAGAGTGGATGAAGGATCTTTCCTATGACCAATGGTCGTGGGAAAGATCATAATTATAGCGTGTATGGCCACCTTTAGGAACAAGGTTGCTTTTCCTCAAACACAGACCAATCCAGATATGTGATCCCTTATCCAGAAATTGCTGTATTACTAATACTTGCTTTGTCCAAAACTACCACTAATGTACTAATACATATAAAGGGTACTGAAAACCACAAGCCCTGAAATATAGTGTATGCTACTCATAGGGGCACATTTACTTATCCACGAACGCTCCGAGAGTTTGTTCAATCGGTCCAAACGTATTTTCCATGACTTTTTCGTACCTTGTGCGACTTTTTCGTATTTTTAGCGTGAAAAAAAAATCGGATTGGTTTTGCCGCTGTCTACAATCGTTCGGTGCGAAAATTTTGTGACTTTCGGATCGCCAATACGATATTATCGTGAAATTTTCGTTTCCAATCCGAATTTTTACCATTCGGAATTTAAACTCGTGCTTTGATAAATATGCCCCATATTATGGTCTCTGTTCATCCTTTTAAAACCAAACACATACAAATTGCATAAACTATATGGCTGAGGTCAGGACCACATCACCTAGACCCTTCTGTAGTGTAAAACACAGAGCCACACAATATCATCTTCCAACATCATCATCAATGTCTTACAACATCATCACCATCAACCTCAACAATTTAAAGATTTTACTCTATTATTCATCTTTCAAATCTTCCATCTACAGTAGTATTCCCTCTAGTATATGCATGATTGACATTCTGGCCTAGTAGGTAAAAACCTGGCCTCAGGGGACATTTTACTAGGAGTGGCAAAAAGCAACCTCTGGTAAAGTTTCAAGGTGCAAATTTACAGTGAAACTGTACTCTCTGCATTAACAATGCTCCTCCTGTATGTTCTTTGGGACAGGACCGTCATCCTAACTGTGTATTGAAACTTTAAGCAGCAGTAATTTAACTATAATGGGTGGGGGCCTGGGGTACAGGACGTGCAGCCAGGCCCTCGCCAACCTCTTAACGCATACGATCACAACCACAGTAATTCCACCACTGTCAAGCAGTAGTATTTATTTTCACTGTCTAATTTCTAACACCAATATATTTATTTGTGTTCATGTCTTGTAAAAACACTGTGTAAATTTATGGGGTAGTAGTTTCCATGTAAGATACAGCAAACAATGTGAATCTAATATCATTTCTTACTTTACTGTTGCCATTAAATTTGAAAGAACCATTTCTAGAAATATGTAAATAATAGCACTAATTGCCATGATAACAACCAGTTTTTTTTTTCTTTCTATCAAGAGAAACAGAGACAATTTAATTTATTGTTAATAATTATTATGATCATGCAAGTTCAGGCAGTATTTTTATTAATAGTGAGGTTCAGAACATGACCATAAATACTAACCGATAAGAAGAGACCCTGTCAAAGGCAATACAGCATCAGATTTGTGTCAATTAGCGTTTTAACAAGAATAAAAAGAAGGTTTTTGCTGTAACAGAATGTGCCACTTAGAAATTGTATAATTGGTGCCAAGTGTCTAATCTGGTTCTTCAGGCCTTATTGCTTAATATTTATTTTTATTGTTAGCACACTGAAGTCTCATGCCCACAAGCATGTAAAGGCCACAGGCACAGCTCCCTAAAATGCAGACACTAAGGGGGCCATTTTCTAGCGTTCGGTATTTTTTTGTATTAGTGCCAAAATTTGATAAAGTCACAGAAAAAAAAGTTGCAACTTTTTAGAGATTTACTATGGGGCCCATTCATTAAACCACAAATTTTGGGTGGTTCAAAACAATTTGTTGAAAAAATTTGGAGTAACCACGATAATTTCTGATGTTCGAAAATGTCGCGAAAATTATTTTACTGGTCGTACGAAAATATCATGGTTGTGTTCTGAAAGTCACAAAGATTTTGGATCCAAACGTTCGTAAACGGCACAAAAACCTGTCTGGCTTTGAAACTTCAATGTATGATTTTGGAAGCCTTCCATATGACTCAATGGCACTCTACAGCTCCAACCCGGCCAAAAGATAGTCACGATACCAAAGCTTTAATGGATTCCGAAATGGTCATAGTTCTTGCAAAAAAATACGACTTTTTTGTGAAAATTAACAACCATATTGTGGTCATTACGAAAAGTCCTATAAATTAGAAAAAATATGATTTTTTCTGAAAACAAAAAAATTGTGGTTTAATGAATGGGCCCCTGAGTGTCAAAATGGCTAAAAATCCGAATCCGACAATTCTCCAGCTAAAATGTGATCATGTAGAAGAAAATGGCAGATGTCCCATCCCTTTCCTGAAAGATCCTTCTTTTGTCTCAAAACTTTTTTTGTTTTTTTTGTGTGACAATTTGAAAAAGTAGAGGTTTTGAGTGCAACAATTTGAAAATATCAGTTTTGCGAATTTTCTGTGACTTTTTCCTGCACTGACTTTTTCAGTTAAGACTTTTTAGTATATGTCAGACATTTGTAGTCGAATTTTAGGGGGCCATTTACTAACCATCTGATTTTTTTTCCGATTTTTTGCACTAAAAGTCGCCAAACGGCTAAAAATCCGAATCCAACAATTCACCAGCTAAAACTTCCCGAGATCATGTAGAAGTCAATGGCAGATATCCCTTCCCTTGAGGATTCTCTTGTGCTTCAAAACTTTAGAGGATTTGGATTTTTGATGCTGGGTTTTTGTGTGACAGTTTGAAAACGTTTTCAGTCGAAAAATTCTGATTTTTTCCGGCTTTTCCCATGTGGACTTTTTTAGTTCATGTAAGACATTCATGGAAATGAGTTTACTTGAATTTAATGTCCCTTAGGGGGCCCTTTATTAACAGTCAAATTTATTTTTCCGATTAATTATTTTTAGTGCTAAAAGTCGCAGAAGTTGCGACTTTTTCGAGATTTACTATGTTAAAAACAGCAACAAGTCTGACAATACACTATCTAAAACTTGTCAAGATCATGTAGAAGTCAATGGCAGATGTCCCTTCTTATCCCTGAAAGATCTTTCTTTGCTTTGAAACTTTATAGGTTTTCAGATTTTTGACCCTGTTTTTTTGCATCAGTTTGAAAAAGTTCAAGTTATTGTGGGACAAGTTGAAAAATTAGACGTTTTTATTACTTTTCTGCGACATTTCCTGCACATGCTTTTTCAGTTCAGATTTTTTTTATAAATGTCATGGAAATAAGTTTTTCGTATTTTTAAAAAGAAAAAAGGAGAAAATTTAAAGTTTTATTACATTTGTCTCCATGGGGCAAATTTATCAAAATGTGAGTTTAGAGCTTAACACATAAAAACTCACCCATGTTCTATTCATTTTTATGGGATTTTTGGAAGCGTATTTATCAAATGGTGTACTTAATGCTTATGCATATGCACCCGTTGATGCATATGTTTCTAAAAATCCCATAGGAATGAATAGAACCCTGCCTTTTTCCATCAGGCTGAGAGAAGCTCTTCCCTACACTGCTCCATGTGCCTGCACTGAAAATGACAGTGTCCACTTAAGTGCAGGCAAATGGAGGTCAGGCTGCATTTTTCAGTGATGGGCCCCCACTGCCCCAAGAAATTTGTGATAGAATAACCCTCAAGTAGTGTCGGACTGGCCCACCAGGATACCAGGAAAATTCCCGGTGGGCCCTCCTACTCCTGACCATTTGGCCTGTTTCATGGTCATTCCCTATTTCTGAATGGAAAGAAAGAGGAGAAATAAATGTAAGAATAGATGCTAGCATGTAAATTAAAAAATATAGTAGAATAAAGAGGTTGGGTGAGAAAAGGAGGAAAAGTAGTTTGGAAAGCAGGGCCTAGGGTCTACGGTTGTCTGGTGGGCCCCTGGGGTCCCAGTCCGACACTGCCTGCACGCACATGAAGTTCAATATAGTAAGGCAGGCAGAGAAGGAATGCTCTGTGCTTACCGAGGTAGACATGATTCCCAGGTGTGCTGATGATGTGCTGGACCAACAGGCCTGACAGCAGAAAAATGACAAAATGGTAAAGAGATTAAAATAACCATACTGCAGAGCTCTTGTAGTTAATTTAAATGAGGGGTCTGCCATCTCTGCAGGATGCTTCTTGATGAAAGGTGCACTAGTGGGCCCCCTATCCTGGTGGGCCCTGGGCAAATGCCCCTTTTGCCCATTTATTAAATTGGCCCTGGCTGGTGGCAGGGGAATTAATCTTGCCCTAGCCAAGTGGTTTGGATGCCTATATAAAAAATACCGCCCTAAGAGCATATTTGCTATGGCTGTGCAGAAGGCCCTGATGTTTGTGTAAACCCTACTCCAAAAGCAATAGTGAGAGTTGTTTAAGATTATGTTATCTAAATACAAGACAAAATAAAGATATTGCAGAGTAAGGGCTCTGGCACATGGGGAGATTAGTCGCCCGCGACAAAACTCCCTGTTTGCGGGCGACTAATCTCCCCAAGTTGCCGCCAGTTGCCATCCCACCGGCGACAATGTAAGTCGCCGGTGGGATGGCACACGCGGCGGCGCGATTTCGGTGGGATGGCAACTGGCGGCAACTCGGGGAGATTAGTCGCCCGCGAACAGGGAGTTTTGACGCGGGCGACTAATCTCCCCGTGTGCCAGAGCCCTTATGGACGAGAGGATCTGAATAAAGCACACTATTCAGTGCTGCCTGGGCTCTGTACAGGGCCCTACTGGCAACCTGGAAACCACAGGATACTTTTATACTAAACCTACATTAGTCTGATTGGGCCTATGTGTAGGGAAATGCCAGGGCCTGTTTTGAATCTTTGCCCATACCTAGCTCAGAATATACCCAAGGCTGTATTTAGCTGCGATGCCACTATAGATACCGGACCAAAATACGCCCCCTACTAATCTATAAGCACCCAAGGGCCGCACCACCAAAAGCTGCCATCCTAGGCACAGGCCCTGGAGTGCATATATATAAAGCCCTATGTATACCAGGACAAACACAAATGGCACAAAGCAAAATAACAGCAAAGTCCTCAGTAAGGGCTTTATCATTTCTATAGGAATGTACAGAAACTGTGGAGGAAAGAAAATAATAATAAGGGCAGGTAAACTTTTTAATATTTTGAATATACACAGTTGGACTGTAATGCAAAATTAGCATACAAGCCTTCATTTTTTATTTAGATCAAACAAGTGATACAGAATCATTTCAAATGTATATTTCACGTATAAACCCATTTATTGTACAATGCTGCAGATAATGTTGGTGTTTTATAAATGAGTTGATAATTAAAATAATAAATACGGTTACATTTAATTAAAAGTCAGGTAGGGGTTTTTGTAGATAACAAGTTGTCTATTTCCAGGCAGTGTCATTCTGTGGCTACTAAAGCAAATAAAGTGCTGTCTTGTATAAAAAAGGGCATTGACTTAAGGGATGAGAACATAATTTTGCCTCTTTATAGGTCCCTGGCACTGCATACTCACCTTGAGTATGCAGTGCAGTTTTGGGCTCCAGTCCTTAGGAAGGATATTAATGAGCTGGAGAGAGTGCAGAGACTGCAACTAAACTGGTAAAGGGGAGGTTAGACTGTCGAGGTTGGGTTGTTTTCTCTGGAAAAGAGGCGCTTGCGAGGGGACATGATTACTCTGTACAAGTACATTAGAGGGGATTATAGGCAGATGGGGGATGTTCTTTTTTCCCATAAATACAATCAACGCACCAGAGGTCACCCCTATAGATTAGAGCAGTGATCCCCAACCAGTGGCTCGTGAGCAACATGTTGCTCTCCAAACCTTTGGCTGTTGCTCCCAGGGGCCTTAAAGCAGATGCTTATTTTTGAATTTCTGGTTAGGAGGAAAGTTTTGGTTGCATAAAAACACAGTGTAAGGCCAAACAGAGCCTTCTGAAGCTTCAGTCAACATAGGGGCTATTAAATAGGCAATTACAGCTTTTATTGGCACCCCCAGAAACTTTTTTTCACGGTGAGGGCAGTGAGGTTGTGGAATGCCCTTCCTAGTGATTGTGATACTAATATCTAGTTAGTACTAGTGGTTGTATGTATAGTTTATGTATGTGAGTGTATAGATTGGTAGGTGTGGGTTGTGTATGCTGGGTTTACTTGGATGGGTTGAACTTAATGGACACTGGTCTTTTTTCAACCCTATGTAACTATGTAGGTAAACGCACTAGATTATACGCACTCTTTTATAAGCACAAAACGTGCACATAAACCAAAATAAACAACCCAAGTGTACCAAACAACTCTGCGTAAAATTACAGTTAGAGGAGCGCCTGTGAAATAAAGTATGCGACTACAACATGTAAGAGTAAATACTGTGAATCAAATGAGCGAAAAGTCTTATTTATTATTATTGTTTTTATTTGCGCGAAACCTCTTTTCACTGGAATTTGCACAGCAACTCGCCACTTTTTCTTTTTTCCCCAGGCGGGTGTTCTTTTTGAATGAATGACGTCGCCGCCCTTCTCCGCCAATCAAGACGCGCCTAGGCGTGGCGAATTATTCATGAGCCCTAGACCCAATGACCGGACTGGGAGGTTGTTTTAAACAGGGGGGAGAGGCGAGTAGCCAATGAGGAGGCTCTCGTAGTAAGCTAGCGCGAGGTTGCGAGCCAGGCTTTTAGCTCAGAGCGGCGTGCGCAAGGGGGGACTCCACACTTAGCGAACAATACAGGTAACGTCCTACAGCTTCTGTCTGCCTTCCTGGCACCCCCTCCTCTTTCCTCAACTTTCCGCTTGGTCCCGCCGGCTTTATCTCCTACTCTCTCCTTCGCTTCCTTCTATTATGTATGTGTGTGTATATATGCCTCTGCTTCTTGGTCAACTTTCCCTTTTCTTTCAGTCCCGTAGTATATCTTGCACGAATGTATAGCTAGGTATGTGCCTGTTAATTAGTATCTTGCTGTATGGCTGCCTTCATTTGTATGTTCCACTAATAGAGCTTTTCAGTCATTGGGAGAACTACAACTCCCAGCATCCCCGTATCGGCAGCGCTGACGGGGTATGCTGGGACTTGTAGTTCTGCAAAAGCTGGGGTACCGGTGGTTGTGTGTGTGTATAGGCATTGCAATAGCTCTGCATTAACATGGCTGTCCCTGTCATCCTCTGCCTTGTTGTTTCCCTGTCTTAGGAGGAAGACGAGGGAGGAGGGGTGGGGAGGGTTACCCCCCCCTTTTTGTTATTTACCCCACTTATTGTATATTCCGATAATTTTGTGCCCCCCGCTTAGTGCCCTGTTAGTTTGTCCCTCCGCTCTGCAGTTTGCCCTATGACTCCCATTAATAACACGGCAGTGGGGAAAGAACTGCACTCGTCTTATCCCCGCTGTTTAACCTGCTCCTGTTTGTCAGTAATAGTATTATAAGCCACCTAAACTACCCCATGCTCTTGCCCCGGCTGTGCCCTGCCCAGTGCTGTCGGTTTTTCGCTAGTTCCCTTAGTGGTTTTGCCGTTTTTCTACTTTTTCCCGGCGCCCCCAAGCCCGTGTCTCCCTCCCTTTGCCTGTAATGGCTGAACGCGGCTCTTTGTTAAACAGGGTATTGCGCTAAGCCTCAGCGTGTAGGGATGGGGGGGCACCGTAAAACGTCTCCCCAAGCGCCCCCGCAGCTTCGCTCGTTCATGTAAAGCTCACATTTAGATAGAAAAGAGTCTGCTCTTTCCAGACGTGCCATTTATGGCTTTATCCCGTTTTCCGCCGCCGAAAGAGCCGAGTCAGTATGTGCGGAGGAGGAATGCAGTGTGTGTATAGCAGTGCCTATGCACACAGAGAGAAGCCATTTTAGTGAATGGAGAGCCCATTGCAAAGAACAGCTTGGGTTCCTCTATATACTCCATAGCAAGGCTATATACTGGCACACGAACCGCCGGCACCGGAGATTAATCCCAAATTCCCCCACAAAGCTCCGGCCCACAATTAAATCCTTTTTAAAGGGTTCCTGAGGGCTGCATTTCAGGGGGACTTTCTTTCATGAAGAAGCATTTCACAAAATGGAAGATGAATTATTGGTGTCTTGTTGACCTGCCGTCTTTCTTTTCCCTCGCAGTGCAGCCCTATGCAGTGACTGGGGCCGTGCCTGCAACTCCAGCCCGCCACAGGGGGCATTTATTCCCACATGCTTTTTAGGATTTTTTCAGATTTTATTTTAATAATGACCTTGGCTGTGGGGAAACGGAAAGATGGCGGGGCAAAAGAGTGTTTGTTTTTTTTATGTTTGTTTTATTTTGTTCTGTTTTCCTTTTCTCCTGTAAGTTATAACAATTCTTCTCTATTATTTATTATTATTTATTTTTTTTTTTTTAACTGATACAACGTTTTATTTTTTTTTTTTTTTTTTTTTTTTTTACACATTGAAAGAAAAAAAAAACCCCATATTTTTGGGGATTATTTAAGTTTCAGGAACTTTTTTTTTTTTTTTTTTTATAGTTGGTTATCTGAATCTTTTTGTGGTTGTGTGTAGGGGGGAGGGGGGTTATTCCATTTTAAGAATTCTCTATGTTTAGTTTCAATTTAAAATTTTTGTCCTGTCCTATTTGGCTAAGTGGTCAAGCCCAAAGGAAAACGCTGATTTATTTATTTCCTGACCAGTAGTTGCAAAACTAATGATGAAAGCAGCTTGGCAAAAGTAATGAAATACATAGGGCCAAATTAGACCTTATTGTGATAGGTCTTTGCCCCTCTAAAACCAACCCCCAATACAAACATAACTAACCCATAGTCAAGTATAGTCAAAAGAATTATTACATCAAAGATTGGTTACAAATGCCTAGTACTGTGGGTCAATTTTATTATGCTGGAGATATATGTACACACTCTAGCCAGGTGTTAAACGTTAAATTCTTTATATATTAAGCATTTAGGATAAGCTACATTTTTCCACATGAGTCTAAATTTATTTTTTGCTGCCTATGTTAAAATGTGCAATGGCACAAAAAAAGTCAAGCTTAGGTCCATTCTAATGTAGCCAACAATTATACGTGCTGCACAGTCTACACAAAGTGCCTGCTCCTTGATTACTTGGGTGGGCATAGTGTGTGCTGTTGCAGCCATAGGGGTACAGTGGTTGGTCTTTTGGGGGCATTAGTCTGGCTTTTCAATGTTGCGCAAGTGGATGCAATCTTTTTACTGCTTATAATACTAAGTAGAGATAATAGAAATAGCCAAAACTCATGTAGAGCAACTAACCTTAAGCTACTGGTTCTGGTAAGGGAATTGTAGGAGTTGTGGTTAAATATCTATACTGCCAAGGGCTGACTTTCTAGTCTCTGCTAATCTGAGTAATATTTTACAGACCCCTTAGTCTGTCGCTTAAATGTCTTTTTCAGTAAAAAGCTAATGTGTGTGGTTTTTTTTTTTTTTGTTTTAGAGTGAAGATGGCTAAAGGTGACCCTAAGAAGCCGAAAGGCAAGATGTCTGCCTATGCATATTTTGTGCAGACATGCCGTGAAGAACACAAAAAGAAAAATCCTGAAATCCCTGTGAACTTTGCAGAGTTTTCCAAGAAGTGCTCTGAGAGATGGAAGGTTTGTTATCTTTTAGTAAAGTCTCATCGTTAAAGGTCTATTGTCTATTGTAAAAACTAATGGTTCTTGTATTATTCAGACCATGTCGGCTAAAGAGAAATCAAAGTTTGACGATCTGGCAAAGGCAGACAAAGTTCGGTATGACAGAGAAATGAAAGACTTTGGACCTGTAAAGAAAGGCAAGAAGAAGAAAGATCCAAATGCCCCTAAAAGGCCACCGTAAGTACCAAGTTTGTGGTGTTTTTTTGGCTAGTTCTGTTTATGATGTTACTTGTGATTAGTTGCTAAATATATATATATTTTTTCTCCCCCTAGATCTGGCTTTTTCCTCTTCTGCTCAGAATTCCGTCCAAAAATAAAATCTACAAACCCTGGTATTTCCATTGGTGATGTGGCAAAGAAGCTAGGTGAGATGTGGAATAACCTTAACGATGGTGAGAAGCAGCCATACAACAACAAGGCAGCTAAACTCAAGGAAAAATATGAAAAGGTAACTTTGAATTTTTTTTTTTTTTTACTCTTCTGATTATAGTAGTTCACAGGGCATGATTGTTAAAAAATTTCTTTCTACTTAAAAGGATGTTGCTGATTACAAATCTAAAGGAAAGTTTGACTGTGCTAAAGGAGCCCCAAAATTAGCACGGAAAAAAGAGGAAGACGAGGATGATGATGATGAAGATGAGGAGGAGGATGAAGAGGACGAAGAAGATGATGATGATTAAAGTTGTACATTCTGTCCATGTGAATACCATAGAGTAGGGGAACCGAAGTCAATGACTCCATCTTAAATAAGGTGGTCAACTTGCCCTCATTAGGTTTAATTGCAAAATTTGGTTATGGAATGTTTCATAATGATGCTCTTGGGATTGTAACTGGTTTACATTAAGTAGCAGTGCGTGTTAACATGAGCAATATGAAACTGTCAAAGCTGTACATATTTCCAAACATTTTTTAAAGAAAAAAAGCGCTCTAGTGTTCTCCTCACTCTGTGCACTTTGCTGTTAGTGTAACAAAGCATTTAAAAATGTTTCAAGCATTTTTTTATTTAAGGTGTTACTTAATGGTTATTGATTAGAAAATCCTGGGTTATGACTTGTACATATCTGTAATCTGTAAACTAGACAAATTCCTATGGTGCATATTTCTTGGAGCTCTTGGTACCTCAGGGTTTACAAACTTCCCTGGACTAGGTCACCCTTTTCAAAGGGGGTTGTCCTTCTAGCCCAAAGCATGCACATGAAATCAACTTACACTACATTGGGCGTCTATTTAGCTTAAAGTTGTCTTTCTGTATATAGTGAGATTAGCATTCTGCCATTAGTTGTCGGAAGGGGTTCAGCTGGCATGAGAAACATTTATGGGTTTATTTTTTAGTTAAGTGCGGTAGTTTTTAAACAAAGACTGTAGACACTACTTTACTGACTGAAGTGAAGAGCGAGTGAGTACAGGATCTGCAAGTTCAAAAACGTTCTGTACTTATATTTGCATTGTTATGTTTTTTATGTTTAGAATGCTGAAATGTTTTTGAAGCAAAAATAAAACAGTATTACATTTTTAAGACTGTTCTTGACAAACGTTCCACATGCTCCACTTATTTCCAGGATTCATCAGGTTTGGTTTTGCTTGGTTTTTTTATCTTTTAAGTGACACTGGTGAAAATGTTTGATTTGAGAGTTTTATACAATGAATGTGTCCCCAAAGGGCCAGTATATTTCATAGCTCTGTATAATAGAAGGTATATACATCAAACCTAGATTACATACATGTAAAAAGGGCCCTGCTCAACAGATCTTGGTCTAAAAGAAGGGGAATGAGATGCAAGGTATGTTTCTACAAATCCAATTGCCACTGAAAATATATTGCAGCTGTTTTAACTTGAAGTTTTAGGGTTTAGTCACAATAGTAATGACAAGTTGGTTTCCCTGTTGTGACACTGAAGTGTTCCGTAAGTCATTGATAAAATACTTTGGTAATTTTAGAGGTGCTAAGCCAGTGTCAAGTTTTCAGATGTTCAAAAAAAAAAAGCAAAGATTAACAGTCAAATCCATTGACCTGCGCTGCAGTAGGAGGCCAATTGCACCTGTATAGTGGTAGTTAACCACAGCATTGCCCTGATGGTCTAGTTTTAATGCATATTTGGTATTTGCCTTCTGCACTATGAAAAGGTGGAGAACTTGCTATGCAAGTAGCCTGATCTGATACCAGTTGGCCCAATTAAGTTGAATTAAAATTATTGACTAGTATTCAAGATGGTTCTAAGAGTTAAGTTCAACCATCTTCATAGAGCTTCTATTTTGCTTGTCAGTACACTAACCGATTAGTTACCTGAAAATACACTACAGTTCTGGAAATGCAAAAAAATTTGGATATTCTCGTCCCCTTATACGGAGGAGGAATCTTTTGTGATGTCTTGTGAATGTTCAGTGTTAAATGAGTAAGAAGGGTTATCTTAACATTCTAATGTGTATAATAGATATAGGTATATCTCTTTAAACAGGTCTGAGGGAAGGCTATGCATTAAATAGACTAAGGCAGTGCTGTCCAACTGGCGGGCCGCATGTGGCCTGTGGCCCCCCACCTGTCTGGCTGCTTTGATGGCTTACCTTTGTGTAAGCTTTAAATAGTATCAGTACTGAGATGGTTCTCACCTCAGATTCAGGCTGTAATTCCCCCTGTATTGTTTAAACATGTAATCCCCTGTGTTGTTCACACCTTTTAGTTTCTGCATTGTTCACCCCCTGCAGTGATCACACCTCAGGCTCAGGCTGTAATCAACCACATTATTCCCCTGTTCACACCTCAGACATTGTATGTAGGGTCTGGACTATGCTGCCTGTGTTCATGGCACACACAGACAGCATAGGGTAGGCAAAGTATGGCGCACACACAGGCAGCATAGGGCAGGCAGAGTATGGCACACACAGGCATAATATAATTCTTTCATATATGAATAACTGTTGATATCCCCGCAGTGAGGACCAAGCAATTGGGTTTTTGCTGCACTACCACCATTGTGATAAAATGGGTGTGGTTCAAAAAAGGGGAGTGGCAAAACTGGCTTCCATTAGCGGCCCTCCACCATGTATGCTAGACAAATTCCGGCCCTCGGCACCACAGAAGTTGGACAGCACTGGACTAAGGTATGGCAACTGTGCGTTAACAAAGTTCCCAGGGTTGTACTGAACATACAGTTTAGGGCACGTCACTGTAAAGTTGTTTCCCCCACCAGAGATGTGGGCTATATTCTTTTTCTGGTTTTATTTTAAATGCCTCTTACAAGATCTAAGCTGCCTGTGCTGGGAGGGAGCTCCTGGTGTAGGCAGTGCACATGATGTGCTAGTTATGTATGTACATATATCTTTATAAAGCGCTACTTATGTACGCAGTGCTGTACAGTTGAATACATTAATACAAATAACAAATACAAGATAAATACAGTTGCAACAAGTTAAAGAGTCAAAGACACAAGAGGATGAAGGTCCCTGCCCCGTAGAGCTTACAATCTATATATCTATATGGGGGGTAACTTACAGACACAAATAGGTATGCGTGTTATGTAACACACATGCATAACAAGCAAAAGTTGTGGCACAACATGGCCCCTGCACCTGGTGTGGCTGGCCTACCGCTAGGGGACAAATTAAAAGAAAAGAACAAAACAAACTGTTGTTTCCCCCAACCTGAGTGCGGGCTCTATTAGCTTGCACCACAGCTAATAGAGTGCACATAATTTGTGCATCTCATGTGCCAATTATATGTGTGATGTCAAACACATACTCATAACTATCATCCGCTAGTGGTTTATGATAGGAAATTAAAATTGCTGTGTAGATTAACCCTCTGCTTAATAGACTTCTATATTGCTAAGTCAAAACAGTCACAACAAAGGAGTAAAGGAAGGGTGTTGCTTATATAGAGCTTTTGATCTCTTTTATGGAAATGTGCCACAGGGAGATTAGTCGCCCACAATAAATCTCTGCCACTGTATGTGACTTCTTCCCAAAAAAAGCCTTTCCACTGGTAATAAAGCCAGTGGAAAGACCTAAGCATTGCTGTAGCTTTCCAAAGTTGCGTGAAATTTATCTTGGGGGGTGCTTTTTAGCTCTGCACAGCTTCAGATTTATCATAGGGCTATTAATACATGCAAATAATAGATAAACCTTTTTTTCTCAAGGGCTTGCTTATCCAAACAGTTGGCTTTTGTCATAATTTATGTAGCACCCTCAGCACCCAAGTCATTCTCTATGCTGCAGGGCTGCAAGTGCTTATTGCCCCCAGGCACGCACCCATACTAAATACTTTGTTTTATTTTTCTAATTTAATTTATTGTGACTGTCCTGTCCCTATATGAATTGCATTTTTTTTCTGAGAAAAAGCCAAGGTGACCATACATAAAAGTCTCCATGCACGGACCTGCCTGACCAATATGTGGTCAAAAATCAGACAGATATTGATTTAAAAATCCCATAAGGGCCTGCATTTGCCATCATTGTGTTCAGCCCAATATTGCCCACCTCAAAAGATCTTTTAGTACTGTATATAGCCTGCTTTACTTGGTAAGTGTAACAGAGCCAGAGAATGACAGTCACTGTATTATCTAGCTCTGACATACAGTTGAATGCAAAAAGTTTATGCAACCCTTGCCAAATTATATGTTTAGTTAATTTCAAGTGAAAAGTAGAAACAGCTACTGCAGGAATCAGTGATGTAAACAACATACTTGAAAATGTTATTGCACAGTTATATTCCATTTTGTGAACTTTAAAATATTGGAAAAAAAATAGAAAGTGTGGCATGTGCAAAAGTTTGGAAACCTTCCTCTTTTTTCTAATACGTCATTAGACTATGTTGACTATTGGAAAGCATAATAAAATCTCTTGACACCCTAAACTTGGGGCTGTCACTCAACAGCCATGGGCTCCTCTAGGTAATTGACGATGTAGGGTGGGGGAATAAAAATATTGCAAAATGCTTCCAGTTTGTAATTTCTGCTGTCTGTAATGTCAAGAAATGGTAGTTAAGGGGACCTGTAAAATTTAAGGCAAGATCTGGAATGAAAGAAAACTTCCAGAGAGGACTGCTTGTATGCTGGCCAGAGAGGCAAACCCTACGATGGCTGACACAGGAGTTTGAATCCATTCCATAGAGCAGCAGTGCTTACATGAACATGATCTGCAGGGAAGAATCATCAGGGGAAGCCTTACCTGTGACCTCATCACAAATGTCACTGTTTGAGATTGGTGAAAAGCACCAATGAGACAAGCTAGATGCCTTTTGTAAACAAGTGCTGTGCACTGATTGAGTAAACACTGAACATTTTAAGTGTAGAGAGAAGAATGGATTCCACTAAATATCAAAAAAATATGGATGCCAACGTGAAACAGTCAGCCAAGACCTGAAAAGGGAATGGCCCCAGCAAAACAATGATACTTAACATACCTCAAATCCACCATGAGCTGCTTGAAGAAAAACAACATGAAGGTGTTGGAATGACCCTCACAGTTCTATCATTGAAAGTCTGGGAAAATCTAAACATGCAATGTGGCCCAAGAAAATCTCAATAAGAAATGATCTGCAATGAAGAGTGAGCATAAATCCCTACAAGATGAACTGAATAACTCGCAGCTGGATACAAAACCTGTTTACAGGCTGTGATCTGTGCCAAATGGGAATTACTGAACACTGACTTAGTAGGGTGCCCAAACTGTTGCAAGTGCCACAATAACTATTTTCTGTGTTCCTATGTCGGTCTATGTAACTTCTTTTCTCATGAAAAACAATGCAGGTGAGGACCTGAGAGAGGAGGCAATAGAATATTACATACCCTTCAAGCAGACTTGGATTTCCTTTACAGGAGAAGGAAAGCCAGATTTACTGGACATAAGCCAATATGTTAGGCACCCAGAGCCGCTCCTGCCATCAGGCAAGGTGAGAACCTGCCTCAGGTGGCAGTGAGTGGCCAGTTACCAGGGACTGCAAAAAGTGCAAAAGCCCTCTCTGCACTAGCAATGCGACCACCTCTCGACCCGCTCCGAAACTAAAGTTCTAAGCACGGAGCAGGGTAGAATCGGCACTGTAGGCACCCCCTATTGAATCTGAAAACTGAGGTGCCTTTTAGGGCTGTGACAGCCGGTGCTGGTACGATGGCATTTCGGGGGGAGATTAGTTGCCCACGACAAGGGAGAATTGTCGCGGCGACTAATCTCCTCGTCTGTCACAGCCCTTAGGAAAAAAATGCCCAGCCTAGTCACCCGCTCCTTTATGTGTGACTCATCATTTGTTAATTTTATGGGGCAGAGAAGATGTCAAAGCATGGAAATACCTTAAGAGTTGCATGTCTTTTTTATTTTATTGTGACAGGAATATGACAGCAATAAAAAACTCCTTCAGCTTCCTTTTTACCTATGTGTTATACTACGTTAAAAAATGTTTCACACGCTATTTACACCTTCTGCTTCAAGCACAAACCAGGCTTTCTTTAGATACGTTTTTTCTTCCATTGATTTGCCTTAATTACTACAAATCACCCAGTGTTAACTGTGGTCATAACAACCTTATTTACTATTTTACTTGCATGCAAAGATTGATTCAGTAGTGATGTACTAATTGTTGGACTAGCCAATTAATTTATGGGGCAGATTTATCAAAATTTGACTCAAGTTCTTAAACAGTGAAATTAAAAAGAAAGTCTACATTTATTAAAATGCCTATGCTACATCATGACATGATTAGTAAACCTTAAGCAGTAAATCTTAATTGTGTTAAATAACCTATTTTACGTGCCAGAAATCATGTAAAATAGTAAGCAGTGCTTTAGAGTCATTAGCTTGTAGAACTACCTTCAGCAGCAGTAAATAACACTTTCTGTAGAAGTTCAGTCTGAAACATTGTACCAGATCACGTGTAACACACTCCTTACAAATTGACTTTACTTTAGTTAATTTATGATCAAGGGATTTTGTTTACACACAGGATGTCAATACCTTTGAGGAATAGTTTTTAACAGTGGTTTAGTGGTGAGGTGGGTAGACGTGTGTATAAATTAGCAGATTGCTAGGCATTTTGCAGTGTAGTAACATCCCAGGTGGGGTGAACCAGCCGGCCACCCATGACCTGCCAAAGATGTGATGAGCCAGCCCAAACCCACAGCCCCCACAGATTTCTGGCCACACATCACTATTACCCTTGTATGAAAGTCATAATTGTTGAGACTTTTTTCTAACAGTCATGAACTTTAATATTTATTATGTTGATAGGTCCCTTAGCGCAGTTTTTGGGTTCTTCACGATTCCTCAGAGAATCATGTATATTTGGGTCAACCTAGAAAGACTGGAGGCTGTTATAAAAGGCCTTCATTTATAAATAATCATTGTAGATTACATATGTCTAGGTACATATGTTTTATATACATCTATATAAATGAAGCATTAGCTGCCAACACTGTAATATCTGGCCATGACACCTGACTCGAGAACAGCTGGATTTATGGTTTTTATTGGCTATACAAATAATGGGGCTACACTGTCCTAATATCTGGCCATGAATGGTGCTCAATGAGATCTAAGGGTAATGCCCTACCGAGAGATTCATTTCCCGTGATAGATCTCTGCTACCAGGAGTGACTAATCTCTCCAAAATGTGGAAATCCTCATTTAATGTTTCCTCCTACAGGAGACTTTGCGTAGGCCTTTCCACCAGCAATTCTCTTTTAGAGATTAGTTGCCCACGGTAGTAAAGATCTGTTGTGGGCAACTAATCTCTCCATGGGACATTATCTTTAAGGGACAGCTCTGTCCAGTCACTGACTGAGGTAACATAGCTTTTATAGTGCTATTGCCCACTCTGCACTAGTGATGTGCCCCCTCTTGGCCCCCTCCGAGGCGAAAAATGCGCAAATAAGCAGGGGGGGTTGCAGCATCCAATAAGGTGGCACTAGGAGCCAGGATGGCCCCTGGTTGTCACTATACTAATAAAAAAACATATTAATCTTTATAGTAAACATTAAAGTGGCGTGATTTGATTAGTGTACACGAGCACCTTACAAAACACTGATGCTTCTTGTATGTTTCACATTCTGAGTCAGAAAATTGTGGTATCCATAAACTTAATTTAAATAAATTAATTGGTGATCAAAAGAAATGAAAAATAAAATAAACATAAAAGCTAAATACTACAAATGTGAAAGTGGCACCATGCCAAAATTTTAAATGGTGAAAAATTGCATAAACAAGCCACCAAAAGCAATGCTAGCATAAAGTTCAGCTGGTGGTGGGTCAAATTTTCTAAATGCAGGTGGATTTTAAACCAGTTTGTACATATAATTTGAAAGATGAAATCACGCTTTGGCATTTATGAGCTATGCAGCTATGTAAACAGGGAATTGCAGCTGCAAATGAAGTATCTGAGCATGTGTTGCAGCACAGAAAGCAGAGGTTTACTCAATAAAGGAACACATCAAGTTTCAGTAAAGGAAAATCTTAAGGTTTAATATAACAATAGTCATTAAGTATGCATGCACCAGGCATGGTAACCCACAGCAACTAATCACAACTTTGTTTTAAAACAAATGTTACCCGCTGATTGGTTATTACTGTTTACTAGACTTTGTGCAAACATAACAATTTCCATTTCTTACCCATTTAACCAGTGAAAATGCTGAAGAAGTTTGTTTATAATCAGAGTGTATGCCCACAAATTACAAAAGGAAGGTAATTATTTTTTATTGTGAATAATTAAGTGTACCCATGCTTTAGGTCAGTAGTAGCTGGCAGCATCCCTTATGGTGATCCATCCATTCTTGGAAGGAGGCATTTTTGAAAAAATAACTCAGGATTGCCACATGTAATGTGTTTTACATGTGGTGATTTCAACAATGTAAATGGGCCTTAATTAGGTTCTTTCCTTAAGAAAGAAAATATAATGGAGCCATCTCCACATGGATTCCACTAAATATCAGCAAATTGTGGATACCAATATGACTATTCATAATATCATCAGATAATGATGCTAAATATACCTCAAAAGCCCCCATTAGCTGCTTGAAGAAAAGCAAGCTGAAGGTTTTGGAATGGACCTCACAGACATTAAGAGGGCTGTTACCCAGACATAAAAAGCTGTATAATAACATAGAGGTGGGGAAGACAGTAACTTTCCATTCAGCACTTCCTAGATGTCACTGCACTCCTCACTTTCCCCTCCTTCCTCACTATCTAATTGTGTAGCCAGTGCATGGGTATGGGCATCTGGTCCTCCATTCTATCACATAAACAATATTTTGGCATGATGCAAAGCTTTCCTTACTAACAGTGTCCACAAAATGGCACCTGCCTGCTTGTGATTGTGTAATTCCAAGACTGAAGGAAACAAGACATATTATTTATAGAGTGTAAGTGAAGTTTATTTTGCTCAACTAACATGATAGAAATAAATTTGGAATTATTTGTTAGGTTGACATTATTGAAAATCTGTGGGTACATCTTAAACTTGCAAGATGGCCCAAGAAGATCTGTAATTGTGAGGAAAATGCTGCATTTTGAATAAAAAGCTGGCAATTGCCACCTAAAACTAGATTTTACACGCTGCACTTGTAAATGAGCCCTACAGAGTTTGCTCTGGCTCAATAATGGGCAACTGCCACTCTAGCATTGAATTGCTCCTTTTGTATTTAGTTAAATACGAGGCATTAAAGGAACAGTAACACCAAAAAATGAAAGTGTATAAAAGTAACTAAAATATAATGTGCTGCTGCCCTGCACTGGTAAAAGTTGTGTGTTTACTTCAGAAAGTCTACTATAATTTATATAAATAAGCTGCTATGTAGCCATGGAGGCAGCCATTCAAAGGAGAAAAGGCACAGGCACATAGCAGATAACAGATAAGACACTATTGTATTCTACAGAACTTATCAGTTATCTGCTATGTAACCTGTGCCTTTTCTCCTTTGAATGGCTGCCTCCATGGCTACATAGCAGCTTATTTATATAAATTATAGTAGTGTTACTGTAGCAAACACACCAGTTTTACCAGTGCAGGGCAACAGTGCATTATATTTTTATTACTTTAAAGCTCTTTCATTTTTTGGTGTTACTGTTCCTTTAAGCAAATGCTGCAAAAGGATAGGGACAATTTTACATCTGGTTGATAATGCTTTCAAGAAACAGAGTTTTAATAATTCACGCTGCCAGTCTGATATTTGGAATGCAAATGATCAAGCCCATATGTTATGCTTATAGCAAACATGAAAATAATTGTGTCTGCAGTTAGATCCAATTTTCACATATCTCTCATTGCATTACATTGACTGGAATTTGATTGTAAATACTGAATTAAGCTGTTTGTTTAATGTATCACTTATTGTACAGAATTAAAAAATACACTAGTGCTAACAAATTGCTGCATGGCTAATACAGGTATGGGACCTCTTATGCAGAATGCTCAGGACCTAAGGTTTTCTGGATAAGGGATCTTTTTGCAATATGGATCTCCATACCTTAAGTCTGCTAAAAATCATATAAACATTAAATAAACCCAATAGGATAGGTCTGCCTACCATAAGGATTAATTATATCTTAGTTAGGATCAAGTTTAAGGTACTGTTTTATAATTACAAAGAAAAAACAAATCATTTTCAAAAATTTTAATTATTTGTTTATAATGGAGTCTATGGGAGATGGCCTTTCAGTAATTTGAAACTTTCTGGATAATAATAATAATGGGTTTCCATGTAACAGATCCCATATCTGTATAGTTCTAGTGCTGGTGTTGAGTAATGAGTATAGCACTGCACTTTGTCCAGCAAGTGGCGACCACAATTAATCCAGTGGATGCCCCAACCCATAAAATTCCTCCACTGACTCTCATGCACTTATTGGTTTTGTACATTTGTACAATTTCATCACTTTCTACTAGTATTGCAGAAGGGACTTTCAAATCCATGACAAAGAGCAGAAATGGATGCAGAATTGAACATGTATTGACACTATTCAGAGAGCCTGAGTGCTTTAGGTACTTCAAACTTTTGACCATACAGCCGCTTTTAAAACTTACGGTGAGTACCAATGGTTCTCACCGTAAGTCAAGGATGTAACTATAGGGGAAACAGACACTGTGGCTGTTGGAGGGTCTGGTAGTGTAGAGAGCCTAGTGAGTCCCTAATTAATGCGTAATTTCAATCTTGGTATATAAATGTTTTGGGGCCCTAAATTGAATTTTCAGTGGGGCTCAGTAACATCTTATTAAGCCACTGCTTCATCCTGGATGGTACTTGGTGCACTAGGTGTACATACTCTCATGCTACTGCAATTATGCTGGAATTCTGGGAAAATTACTGGATTGTGGGTAAAAACATAGTGCTCTGCATCTGAATAATGCACTTTGCTCATACTTTAATAAATGAGCCTTCTGGTCTTGAACAAATGCATTAAAATGGGGCATGCAAGGTAAAAACAAAACATAAAGTTATGAGTGAGGAATAAGCCTAGAGGATTTCATACCTTTGTGCTGTCCAAGAAAATCCTGGGTTCCATTAAAAACGTTTTTCCTCTCAACACTGTATGTTTAAAAGAAAGTAATTGTACAATATATGTACAAAAAAAGTCACAAAGAGACTTATTCTTAAGGATCATTCAGCTTGTTTCCCAATGGAATGTATCAGTTTGCAGAGTTAGCAATCATGAAAATTCCATACACAGTATAATAATCTTACTCTGCCACCTTCAGGAACTGAATGAAATTGGAGCAATGTTTTTTTACAGTTCAGTTTCAAGCAGGCATGAACTGGCAATGTGTGGGTTACGGAAATGCCAGAGAGGCTGCTTTAAAATGCTTTTAACAGGGGGGGGGGGGGGGGGGGGGGGGTGCTGTTTGGGCGTCTGTGTAATTGAAATGCCAGTGTCTATTTTGAAATTCTTGCCCGGGCCTAGTTTCAAGTTTCATTCTAATGGTGCTACATAAGAATTTGGGCATAGTTCCTCCACGAAGCAAAGTGATTTGCTTAACTCCAGTATCATCAGCCTGGTTTTGGACTTACTCATTTGCATTGTTATGTTGGTATAATTGGCATGCAGCAGGTACCAACCACTTGGGCCATGGTGCTAACCATTCAACTAAACAAAGCGATCTAGGGAAACATGCAGAATTTAGATCACTGTGAAGATCACTAAGCTGCAATAGATGCATTATCTACTAGAATTACTTATTATCACATAAAAACTTACCTCACATAAAAACTAGCTCCCCCACTGGGCTAACACACTCCAAAAAAAGGCTAATGCTGATGCTATGCAGCTTTTTTTCCATTAATTTCAACATTTCTAAAATTCCATGGTGGTGTAAAATAACTGCATATATTCTGGCATATCTCTGGTGTACACATTTTAGTAGTGTAAAGGAAAACTTGGTTATCTTTTACAAATGGTGGTTTTATAAATAAGTGATTCATTTCTTGTCAGACTTTTATAGTATAAAATTCTGTTTCCATGTTTATACTATGACCCACAGTGAGCCCTTCTCCTCTTAATGTGTATACAACAGCAGTCTGTCAGCCATACCCCCCAAGGCATAGCCCTAATCTTGGTGCAAGCAGGAAGAATGAAGGCTTTCAGTTTCAGTGTTTCACCTTCTAAACACCTGTCCTCCTCTGCAGCAATGCAGCATGATGGCAGAGGGGGAAGAGAACATGGCACACACACTGGGCAAATACTAAAGAAGTCACAAAACAGTGCATTTATTTTTGTGTTGCAGAGCTTTCCCAAAGATTTGCATTGTGATAAATGTTCCCACAGTGAGAAAAACTTGAGTAGGATAAGTTAAACCCCCCCCCCCCCCCCCAAAAATATAATCAATCAATCAGTACAAATAGTGTGGTTGATAGGGGCCAATTTACCCAGGTAAACACACTGGAAGATTAATAGTAGAGGCCCTGAACAGAAAGAAAATTATTTTAACTTAATCTGGCCCCTTCAACACTCTGTATGAGAATTATTTGGCCCACTACATGTAATATGTAGGAGCTGAGTTATAGCATAAGGACTGATATAACTGAGGACTGCATTTTCATTTATATCCCAGAGGTGGCAGACTTGTCCTGTTTTTCTATGCCTCTGTAACCAAAATGCATTTATTCTTATAAAATTACAGTTATAAAAGATTTTGTTTTTTGTATTCTGTGACTAAAAATTTAAATTGTGCTAGGGTTTTCTACAAGGATCACTGTTCACTGAGGACAGTCTTTCCTTACCTTTTTGTTATTGCTTTCTTCAGCTGTAGGGTCTCACCTTGTAAGATTTAATGGCACTCAACATAACCCAGACCTTATTGGAACATTGAAATCTTAATCTCGCAGCAAACAAATAGCTAACAAGCAAAGACAAAACTGGTGTGAGGTATAGGCACACCAACACTGGGCACTCAGTGCTCGCCCTGGGATTGTGAGAGCAGAGATATCAACTACCCCCCCCCATGTCATCAGGGCAACCATGATCCAGTTCTGAATTTATTTAAAACTGAATTCCGATTTACTCTAAATAGTAACCTGAAATAAGGTCTTAAAAATGCATCATTGTGTCCCTGACACCCTGCCTTACTTGTCATATAAAGCTGTTAAACTAATAGATTGTCTGCAGAGGATTTACAGTAATAGCCTTTTATCAGAAAGGTTCTCATTTGCATTCTCTGTCTCTGCTTCTATTTCTTCTTACTCTCTTCAAATTACCCCTCCTTTTCTACGCTTTACTGCCAATATCCTGAGTATATTTAGTTTTAATTATGAATTAACGTGACACAGATTATATGTAGCTGGAATATTGTCAGAGGTGTGGATTAACCTGGGATTCCGGCCCAGACATGAACTTGTGGCTGGGTTGAGCTTTACATTTTAACCCTGTCCCTGTGTCATTGCTAAAAAGTCAGTCGTTTATTAATTCTGCACAGAGTAAACTGAAAACAAGTAAACATTTTTTGTGTTAAATCTAACTGGATGTTTTTGTTTCCAGTGGGAAAACCAATATTACAACTAGCATGTACAGCTGGTGTCTCTATCAGCCATTAACTGTTTCTCGATAATTGGATTCAGAGCTGCTTTGGCCACAAATTGCCATGTTGAGTCTTGCATTATTTTAGAGGTACATAAAGCAAATTAAATGGCATGTGCACAGCTTGATATAGCCCATTACTACACATCAACGGATAAAATCTTTCCTGATGAACAAACACAAATCACATGCTGGAGTTTATTAGATAATGAATACTTTTTATAACATGTCTCCCTTAGTGATCACTCTTCTCCCTGGGAGGCAATTTAAGTACTTCTCAGTCAAACACAGCAGACTACAGCCACATGAACAAACCAGCATTTAAACTTATATTTGTCAAACAGAAATATCAAGCAGTAAATGTAGAATTATTTCCCCTTGGCTTTTATTCTCTAGCTTTTAAAGCTAGTCATACACTGAAAAATATGCTCACTTGGCTACTTTGGCAATGTGGGCAGTATCAGATTAAACTGACTGTTTGGCCTGAGGGATCACATTGATGGGATGTAGGCCATCAAGGCAAGGACTGCATCAAGGAGCTGAAGCTCTTCTGGCTCGACAGGATTCTTAAACTTGTAGGAGGGCCCCGTACACAGGCCGATAAGCTGCCGACGTGGTCCGTCTGCAGCTTTTAGCCTATGTATGACCACCTTAAGAAGGGATCTTTCTAAAGCAGCACCACCATCTTACCTGACTTACCTGACACTTAGGGCTCATACTCTCGAGCGTTTATTTCTGTGCTTCCCTGCAACGGTGCTCTCCTGGAGGAACCCAGCATGTTGCGTTCCACCTGCGTTTGGCACTTGCTTATTTTAGTACGGCCCCATTAGAAAGAATGAAATGTGTTTCTTCATGTGAAGGGGAGCACAGGAACAAATGCTCTTGAGTACAAGCACTTGAGTCCTTTAAGGAAAAATATGCATTTTACTAATAGTAATGTTTTAATACAATTTGAAGGGTATCTTCACTCTTACAGAATGCATGATGAATAGGCAACAGCCTGTATAAAAATAAAACTTAAAACAACTGTAGCCTCATTATAAAGCTTATTTCTTGATCACTGATCCTATTACTCTATCCTAGGGATCCCTAACCTTTTATACCCCACATTTAAATGGAAAAAGTGTTGGAGAGCAACACAAGCTTTTTATTGGGGGTGCCAATAAAAGCTATAATTGGCTACTTAATAGCCCCCTATGTGGACTGGCAGCCTACAGAAGGCTCTGTTTGGCATTATACTTTGTTTTATGCAACCAAAACTTGCCTCCTTCACAGAAATTATAAAAATGAGCACCTGCTTTGAGGCTTCGGGGAGCAACATCCAAGGGGTTGGGTAGCAACATGTCACTCACAAGCCACTGGTTGGAGAACACTGCTCTATCCTGATAACCTGTTGCTTCTATCCTTCTGCACATATCCTGATCCCAGTTTGACTTCTATGTACTTGGTGACTCTGTAAAGTTATCAAATAAGGTAAAAGTCAGGGCTGCTCTGATAAAAAAACAAAAAAACAAAACAAATAGCAAATAATGCTAAAGTGACTTTTTTGCATAGAATTGTGCACGTTTTATTAAATGAGACCCAATGAAACAACATTTCATAGAGACATTGTAATCCTTATTAAGATGCACCTGCAGGCACCACCTGTTACGCTTCTTTGTTTAGGAGAGGGGGCATCTGATTAATGCATAGGCAGACACGCTTATACATTAGAGAGCCATGATTTAATTACCTTGGTTTATGTAGGCTTATAATTAGTGATACAGTTCAAAGGAACTAATTGACTGAAATAAGCACAGACTTTGCTTTCTGTGTAAAAAGACTTATCTCTGCCAGTGTGCAGACCGCAAATAATCGCAAACCATTACATGTATTATTACCCATGAGGTACTCGTTACAAACTTACTTATCCATGTTATCCTCTTGCTTGCAAAAATCAAGTTTAAGGCCAGATTTTATAGCCCCCTAAAGAAAGAAAGAACTTAGGAGTACTGCAGCTATATGAAAGCACAAGGATGTTATTAATCAGAGATTTGATCATTCTTGATGAGGAGATAATTCTTTGCAACAGTGTATTTATTTTGCCATTTGATAATAATAGCATTCTTTTCGTGTAGCAGCCAAAAAAAATAAATAACATAGTAGCTGGTACTGTGCTGTTGGTTCTGCATCTGTCATAGGGCCCACCTAGCCCCCATTCAATTCACTGACACATGTAAGTGAATGCAGCTCAGCAGTCAAGTGTGACTAAAGTGTATCAGAGAACAAGTCACATAGCTGTGGCACCCTGGGAAATGCAGAACATGGCTATCCCCATTTGAAATTTCAAAATTAAATATAAAAAAATCCTGTCTTAAATGAAGCTCTGTTAAAGGGGAAGGAAAGGCAAAGTCACTTGGGGGTGCCAAAATGTTAGGCACCCCCAAGTGACTTTAACCGCTTACCTTGTACCCCGGGCTGGTGCCCCTGTTAGGAGAAAATAGCACCAGCCCGGGGTACCTGGAGCGCAGCACTTCCTCCTTCCGCCTTCCACTTCCTAAACTGCCGGTGGCCGGGCATGCACAGTAGAGCGAAAAAGCCGACTTAAATGTTTAAGTTCGGCTTTTCACTCTACTGCGCATGCGTGCGCAGCGAAGCCGGAAGGAGGAAGCGCCGGCAGCTACCCCGGGCTGGTGCTGTTTTCTCCTGACAGCGGCACCAGCCCGGGGTAAAAGGTAGGCGGTTAAAGTCACTTGGGGGTGCCTAACATTTTGGCACCCCCAAGTGACTTTAGCTTTCTTTTTCCTTTAAGATCACCCCACACATTTTCAATTGGTTAAGGTCTGGGCTCTGGCTGGGCCATTACGGAACCTTAATAAGTGTTTGGTGATGCCATTGCTTTGTTGATTTAGATGTATGCTTTGGGTCATTGTCATGCTGAAAGGTTAAGTTTATTTTCATCTTGAGCTTCCAAGCAAATGCTTGAAGGTTTTGTGACAAAATAGACTGATACTTTGAGCTACTCATGATTCCATCCACCTTGACTAAAGCACTAGTTCCAGTTGAAGAAAAGGAGCCCCAAAGCATGATGCTGCCTCTACCATGCTTAACTGTGGGTAGGGTGTTCTTTTGAACATTCCAAATATAAGGAACAGTAAGGGTGCGACCAAGCAGTTGCTCTGAGAGAAGTGGACGAGTCTGCAATAAACATATGGAGATACAAGAGAAGAGATGTAGTGAGGTGTGAGGAGTTTTTATGTTATTATTTGTTTATGGGAACCCACTATATGGACTTCAGCAGCTGAGGGGCCTGTACCCTTTTGGATGAATGGAGGAGAATTCTAGCAGCAGTATTTAATACTGACTGTACGGGGGAGACATGGCAGTTAGGGAGGCCAGTTAGTAGCAGGTTACAGTAGCCTAGACAGGGGTAGGATGAGAGCATGCCTGAGCATCTTAACTGTTGCTTGTGAAAGAAAGGCATAGATTTTGGCAATATTGCATAAGAAAAAGTGACAGGTTTTGACAGGGGTGTCAGAGAAGTAGAGAAAGGAGTCAAAGATTATCCCCAGGCAATGTGCCGAGTTGACTGGGTTAATGAGCATGCCACCAATAGAGACAGAAGGGGGAGTAAGACCAAGTTCTGGCAGAAAGATGATTAGTTTGGTTTGAGGAGGTGCTGATTCTTCCAGTTGGAGATTTCTACGAGGCAGTTAGAGATTTGAGTATCAGCTTCAGCTGTTAATGAAGGGGTTAATAAGTATATTTGTATATCATAAGCATACAGCTGTAATGGCATTATGTGGCCGATCCATCTATTAGGAGTTAATAAAAAAAATATAAACCTAGGCTTACTGTGCACTATTTATGGAAAAGTCTATATAAAATGTATTGCTTTCATTTAAATGTTAAAGATGGCTTCAGAGTGGACAATTTTGTTGGCAAGTTAAGAAACTATCAGCTAAACTAAGCCACATATATCTGTGTGGGTCCAGAGTTTGTGGACTGTTCAGATTATTGCAAGTAGTGTGAGACTTTAGAGCTGCCTTTCCACTCTCATGCAGGTTGAGAACTCCTGGTCACTGCTTATCAGCAACCTGAGTGCTGTAGATGTAATGACAGGACATCAGTTTATGTATGAGGCCCTGGCCAAATGGCAATTAGAGTCTTCCTAAGTGATCCATTTGTGTAACTAAGTGCCAAAAGGTGGCCTTACTGGCTATTACAAGTAAAAAAAAGGGCACTGTAGAGCATTCAAACCTTTCCTTTGCTTATTATTGTTTATATATTGTCATCACCTGCAAGAAAGGGCCACAAACACAAGAAAATTTTACATGTACAGACAGTATTTAGTATTGAGAAAATCTATGCAGTTACTTATGCTGTTATAATACAGTGCTGCTGAATATATTTTGTATACAATACATGTTAAGAATAATCATAATCATAATAATACTGTGCTCTTATGGGCTTCATACATTGTGGTATTATAGAAATAAATGTAAATGAAAACAGTGACCATATAGTCATATTACAACGTGTAATGCCCAACCAAGCCACTTGATGGTGCTATGGCACCACTTTTCTGCATTATGCAGACCAGCTGTTGTACTTGTTACGTATACGTTTAAATTATATACCATGATGTTCTTGCCTGATTATTATATGAAGAACATACCACATGGCTCAGTTTAGTATACATAAAGTATGCCATCTGTTTTTCAGCATGTAACCACATACATTCAGTTTGTTTTCATATTAGCCTGTCCTTGATAAACTATGCGTGTAGCTTTATTTGCAGACTTGTCTGCAATGAAGCTCTATTGTCTGTTTCTATTGACATAGACTCAAAATATATACCCACAAATTAATGTAATGAGACTGGCGTGCAAGGTTCTAACATTACCTAGGAGACTTGGAGTAGCTGGAAAGAGGACTGGACAAGGTTTACCTCCAGTTAAGTTGTCGCTTATATTGGATGTATGTGGTGGCAACTCTGGATACAGGTGACATTCACTGACAATGGGCGATATGTATTACTACGATGTTGTGAAAATATTTTTCTATAGGTGATGAAATAAAAGGCACAATGTTTACTAAGGTTTAGTTATCCATAGTAACAAATTACATCTCTGCTTTTGAGCATGTGACCAGTAAATGCTACCTTTTTTATACATTTACATTCACTTAATTTCTCTTGAAATTGAAACACAGTGGCATAAATTATATTGCAAATCTGTAACTGTCTTTCTATCTGTATTCACTGACATTATGAAGGGAAACAATGGTTGCTATGAAGAGGAACCCTTATTCCTAGGCTCTAATGAAAATTGCCCCCTAGTGGCCAAGAAATGGTATAATGTTTGCTTGGATTTACAAAGCAATGCAACATTTCCTAGGTACAGGATTAGTCTTTCCTTTTGCATAGAGATGTATTAGAAAAATCTCATCAAAAGCTAAAACTCATTTCATGAATATGTGCAAGGTATCAGTCTTTGAGTCTTTTTAATCACATATGGGCTCTATCCTCTCTTCTTCAGCAGTCTTACAGGCAGGAAGTCTGTGATACATAGACCAAATGCTTCCTTTATCATCACAACCTGTAGGGCGGATTACCAGTTCTTTAAAGGTGCAGCTCCACTTCGGTGCCAACTCTCTTATCCCAGTCAGGTATTCCTAACTCCGGTCGGAAAAATGTGCAGACTCGTATAACTTTTTATTAACAAGGGATGGTTACCAAGGCATTCAGGCAGGCCGATTAACAAATAACTTCACACATTTTTACTTTCCCTCCACAAGGATATCCATAGGCATCCCAGCTAGGCAAATTCACTCTGTTCCCGTTACCATGGAATCTTGTCCCACCCATCCGCTCTAGTGGTCCAGTATTCCGGGCTGATACCCCTCCACTCTTCCCCGGATAGGCCTTTTTCTAATGGATTCTGGCCATAAGCCCTTTGCACTTCCACACTAGCTGTTCCTATACTGCCACTGGATTCCTGACTAACGGGGTGCCCGTTGGAACCTGGTTCCCCTTTCTCCTGGTTGGAGCGGAGGCTGCCCATTCTATCTACCCTGACTGCCTTGTGCACGTAATGCTCGCTATTACACCCCTCTAACCTCTACTAACTGTTCCGGCCCTAACTCACCTCCTGTGGATAGGTGTTACCTCGACCACGCCCACCTGTCAAAGACCCTGAACCGGGGTATACCTGTTCCTTTTATATCCTCCTGCTTACACTGCCTTCTGGTGGCCGGTGGTCTACCTTACACTTAACTTTTATAATTAATCCCAGTTCTATACTGCCACCTAGTGGCCTAACACAGCAATAAAGCTTTTATAACCAGTGCCGGATTTCAAATTCTGGCGCCCCAAGGCTGCCCCCCATTTGCGCCGCCCCAGGCCCGTGTCTTTGTGGCCTTGCCACAAATCCGGGCCTGTTTATAACCCTTAGCACATTTTCTCAATATACATATTAAGCATACACACTTCACCTTTTCGTTAGCACCATCATTTTCCACCTCCTTACAAACCTACTCTGAAAAATGTTTAATTCACATGTGTCCCTAAATACTTTACTCATATATCTATTTTTGTAACTATCAGTTGTAGCAATTTTATATAGTATGAAGTACCTTGCATTTTTATATAGAGACACTGTAGGGTTGATTCACTAAGAGTGCTTTTTTGCTCTTAAATAGACGTGAAAAAAACGTGCGATTCGCTAAAGTATTATCGCATTTGTTAAGTCGCATATCGCCTGTGTTAAATAGCGCGCAACCAAATGCGTTAATTTTAACGCATTGCGTTAATTATTGAATGAAAAGAATAGTAATGCATGATTCACAAAAGCGCATGAAGTGTTAAATTAAATTAGTGTTAAATTGGGGAAGGCGTTGTGCAGACCAAATTTTTTCATTTTTTTGTGGAAAAAGGCAAGATGGATTTTGCAATGGGGTTTTTGCTCAATTTGGAGGAGGAACATCAAGTCCCCGAGCCTTTCAGAGTGATGCGGCCTCACTTTTTTCGGGAAAGGGCCACTTTAGAGGGCTCAAGAGAAGATGAAGTGGTCAGGCACTACAGGCTCAATAGAGCAGCAATATACAGCCTGTATGAGCTGCTTGAACCTTTCCTGCAGCCACTTACTCGCAGAAGCCATGCCGTTCCCGGAATGGTGAAACTGCTGTGGGTTTACGGGGTGGTGTCACAGCCTACCTTTTCACGGTGCCTTGGCCAGGCCAGGTGTCTGGGAATTTCATCTTGTTTCCCAAAAATCAGAAAGAGTGGAACGCTTTGAAAAGGCATTTTTATGGGGTAAGTGGCATCCCCAATGTGTTGGGTGCAATTGATTGCACCCATGTGGCGTTAAACCCCCCCCAAGGCAGGGAGCACATTTTCCGCAACAGGAAAAGCTACCACTCCCTCAATGTGCAAGTGGTGTGCGATGCACATTTTGAACACCCTGAGCATCGTGTCTGGGTTCCCCGGCTCCTCTCATGATGCTTACATCCTAAGGCAGTCTGCACTTTATGATGCTTTTGAGACAGGACAAATGCCTCACGGGTGGCTGTTAGGTAAGTATTTGCGTCACGTCTAGCACAACTTGCCCACATTTGCTTTCTGTCTCCCACTGTCAAACCAGGCCCTGCCTGCCATAAGCTTTTTTTGCAATTTGTAAAGTGCCCTCTTTTGCCAGTGGGAGAGTCAAAGCAGCTACTTGTAGTGTCACCTATCAGTCTCACATGGTCACATCTGTTGCAAAAGGGCCATGTTTTGACAGAGGGAGACTGGAAGCAGCTTATTTGTTTGCAGCATCTTATTACATCTTATTTTATTTCAGGAGATGCTGGCTACCCGTGCTCTAGGTGGCTCATCACACCCATTCAGTGTGCTTTTAATGAAGCACATGTCAGAGCGCGGTCTGTGATTGAGCGGACATTTGGGGTCCTTAAAATCCGCTTCCGCTGCCTGGATAAGTCGGGAGGCAGCCTAATGTACATCCCCTCTAAAGTTGGCAAAATTGTGGGTGCGTGTGCTATACTGCACAATCTGGTGAACCGGCATGGCTTACCAGGTGATGTGGCTGAGGACCTGGATGACCCCATACATCCCAAAGATCCTGTCCGAGGTGCGGATGCCAGAGGGAAGTCCGGGGACAAATTGTTACCAATTATTTACGTTACTTTTCCTGTAAGTACCTACAATCTTTAGTCCCCTAAACAAGAAATAACAAACAACTTCTCCAAAAAAAAAAGGTTTTATTTACCAGGAAATTATTTTCCCACTTCCAAAAGAAATGGTTTGAGCAGGTGATTCCCCCACCCGCAACACAAATAGCGAAAACAGAAAGAAATATTTACAAACAACATAGGCCTAAGAAAAGATAGGTTTCACAGATCCCTAATGTGGCACATTTATTTTCTTTTTTACAAAGCTGCCTAGTGGGAGCTGCAGGAGTGGTAGCTGAGCTCTCACCACTAACTCTACTGGTAGAGCATGTTGGCTGAATTGCCTTTAGTGCTTTTTCTTGCAAGGCAATTTGTTGCTCTAGGAGCGAATTTTGCCTAGCCAACAATGCTACTTTTTGACATTGTAGTTCTAAACGCTCCTCTTGCAGGCTTAACATGGCAGCCTCATGTGCAGCTTGGCGTGCCTGACTCGCCTGTTGGAGGCTTAACATGGCCAACTTGTCTGCAGCTTGGCGTGCCTGATTGGCATTGTAGGCGTTAGTGGCCACACACAAGTCGACATGCAATGTGTCCAACTTTTTCATTAAGTTTTTATTATGCCTCATTAGGGATTTGTGAAACCTAACTTTCACAGGTTCCTGGGGGGCCACATTAGCTGTGCTGGTTCTGGCCTGGGTTGTGACCTGCTGCTGGGGAATGTTGGCCGGCTCCTCATCTGAAAACAAGGCCATGTCGCTGCCACATACGTGTGACCCTCTCTCACTTGCCTCCCCACTAATAGTTTCCCCTTCAATTGCAGGATCACATTGTGGGGAGTGGAGCAGAGATGAGGAGCGTTCAGCAGAGCGTCCGTGGCCACCTTTTGGAAATAAGAAAAATACTTTATTTAATTTTTTGTTATTATGTTCATGATGCTAGGCAAACTTCATGGACAATAATGATTGTCATTTGTTTTAAAACATGAACAAGTTTGTTTTGCAAAAACTATTTGTGGACATTGATTCCTTCCAAATGAGCTAAAAAGGGAAATGATTTACTGTCCAAAAGTACAAGATGAACTGACTGCACCTAACCCAGCAAGACACTTGTCCAATAACACACCTATCTTATTAGCAATACACTGCACTTCTGTAATTGAAACACCTGCAATATACACAGACACAATTCACTATTATGCCACTGCACAAGCCTAACACAAAACACAGGTCCAACAAAATTTGGTAACAAAAATACCTGGAATCGGAGCAGATGACGATTGTGTGCGTCTGCTTGTGCCAGGTGGTGGTAAGGATGAATCTGTTGTAGAAAACATTGTATTCCATTAATATTAAGCTTCTTTGCAAGAGTAAATACACTTGTATTAATCACCTACCTTGGCCAACATTCCTGTCTGAATCGAAGGTGCCGGACACGCTCTCTGTGTGCAGAAAAGGGAGGAGCAGCTCCTCATATTTAGTAAGAAACACTTTCTTTGCAGGGCCACCTCCAGTTCCAGATCTAAATAAAATATAGGAATGCTTTTATTATGTTGGCTCCAATAAGCATACCATAACAACGCAGTCACTTTTTGTTACTCATTGTTGTCCCAATCAATTCCCTTTACTTTCAAGTGTAACAATGCTAAGGCATGCTCTGACACAAACCCTACTAAAATGCTGCGAGTTGCTGCTAAGTGGCCTCGCTAACTCCCAGGGCTCTCCCTTATACTCTGTATTAAACAATGCTTCCTCCTTGATAAAGGAGAGTACAGGGCATTCATTATTTTGGGAAATATTTCTTAAATGAACCCCCTATTTACTGTCCTAATTGGTTGTTCTACTCCACAGAGGACATAAGTTGCGCACATAATAATAGGAGTGCCATACATACATTACATACAAGTAAAGTAAGTAGGAAAGAAGCCAAAAAGGAAAGAAAGACAGTAAGCCAAAAGGAAAAGCTGATTGAGGAGAAAAGCAGATGAGCAAGTGTTAAATAGAAAGATGAATGTAAGATATTTACCTGTATCTGGAATCCTCTGCCAGCTTTTTCTTCAGGGCCCTCTTTATGTCCTGGTAGCGCTTTTTGCAGTGTTGGACACTGCACAGACAGACCCCAATGCTATTTATGTGGTCTGCGATGTCCCTCCAGGCCTTGGTTTTAACAGCTGTCGGCATCTTGCCAGCATATTTGCCGATAATCTGGTGAAATACCGGCATGAGCCTCTCCACAAGAGCCTCATTTTCAAACTCCGAAAACTAAGTTTCGGAGCCTGCTCTCCTGTTGTTTCTTCCTTTTTGGTGATGATTGGGTTGGAAGCTCCTCACTCTCCTCTCCACTGGGTTCCTCTGGCCGATAATCCCTGTCAGTGCCCTCCACATCCGACACATCTAGGCTGCCGATGAAGCCAGGCCTCAATCTCTCACTGTCACTGCCGGAGCTGTGTGACAAGGCAGCTGTTAATTAGCGCGCGTTGCGTCAAATACCACAGAAAATAGTCTTAAATAACGCAAACAGCATTACGTCTAAATTAACGCAAGTATCCTTTTAATGAATTGTGCGTTAAGATGCGAAAAATAAGACGCGATAAAAATTTTAACGCTATAAATAGCGCTCGTTTTAACGCACCTTAGTGAATCAACCCTTGTATCTATATACTAGCCAGGCCTTGCATCACAATTAACATTTCTTGCACCTAAAGGTTAATGTTCATTTTTCTGAATTATTCAGCATTTTTATTTTGTCCTAGAAAAATACAGAGGACAATTTTTTTTTGCAGTCACAGGTCTCCAATTTACTGAAATGCTGTGTCACAACCTCAGATTAATTACGTGATTGATCCTGATTTTTTCCCCTTGATGTATTGAATGCAGACAGGCAAGGCATATATATACAGCCATTCAGATTGCAAGGCAGCATTTTCTTGCAGGAACAAAGGTTGTGTCCTTGGCCTGCTGAATGATTGCAACCCAGGATAACCAAAGCACTTTCAACTAGAGACTGATCAGTCACATTAATTCGCAAATTAGGGGGTGTCCTCCTTATTATACCTGGATTAAATGTCTACAAAATAAATTATTGCCTTCTAATATTGCTACTTAGATATTCACTTTTATAACCAGTGCCAGTTGATTAAGTCTAATAAATATCTACTTACAGCATTTATTGCAATCAATACTTATTAATCAATATTTTTGTTTTCATTGTAGCTATATGTTCAATGGTTGTATGCTAAGAAAGTAACAAAATAATGTGTTTATAAACCAACCTGTCAATAATGATTTACTAATGTAAGGTGGCAAAAAAAAAAAAAAACAGGATCCTTATGGAAAAAAACAACAGGATCCTTATGGAGAATTACTGAACTTATTCTGTACCAAATATTGACTGAATATGTGTTATGTATTGTTTCCTTTAATAAATCAAGAGGCACAGTTGTACCACAAAGCACAAAATTGAGGTTTAATCAGTTTTTTCTTTTTAAACATTATTTGTCTTGGCTTGAAACAGTTAGAATACCTGGCACTTTTCTGGCAGGAAATATTTTCTTGAACACTGAATATTTGTGTTGGTGTTGGCTTGTATTGCATTCAGATTTCTAAATCAGGGTTAGACTGGCCCACTGGGATACTGGGAAAAATCCTGGTGGGCCCTGATCTTATTGGGCCCTAGCACCTGCTCACAAACCAGCCATATTGAAATATAATTAAAGATGGCTGTCAATTTGATTGTGGAATACATAGCCATCTTTAATTATTCCTCTGGAGGTACAGCAAAGGGAAGCTGGGGCTGGGTTGTGGGCCCTTGACTCGTATTCCCAGTGGGCTCTGGGTAACCCAGTCCTAAATTGTGGGGGGATGAGCTTAAAGGGTAGTAGTTAGAGTGAGGTGTTGGAATCTGTTCTTTCAGATCATGGTTCCCCAACCTTTTTTCCCTGTGAGCCACATTTAAATGTAAAAAGAACTTGGCAGCAAAAAAGTTCCTGGGGTGCCAAATAAGAACTGTTATTGGCTATTTGGTAGCCCCTATATGAACTGGCAGCCTACAGGAGATTCTGTTTGTCAGCACACCTGGTTTTTATGCAACCAAAACTTGCCTCCAAGCCAGGAATTCAAAAATAAGCACCAGCTTTGAGGACACGGGGAACAACATCCAAGGGGTTGGTGAGCAACATGTCAATTCCTGAAAGCCCATCAGGAAGATCAGTTAGGGTGAGCCTTGGGATGAACTCTTATTTGCTATTCTATCTATTTTTGGAACCGGTCCCTGACTAGCAATGTGTGGATTCTGACAAATGCCAGAAGGGTTGCTGTAAGATGCCAGAGACAATCACCATTGTTTTGGGTCTGTGGGGCTCTTTGGGCCTTTGTGGACTTGAAATGCCATGGACTATTTTGAATCCCATTTCTGACCTGCTTGGAAAGATGGAAGAATCACTGATACACCTATTATTTATTATATCTGTAGCCTTATTATTAACTAAATATTGAACCTCCAAGGAGGGCTTATAAGGGAAAAAGTCTGATAACCACTGAGTTACACAGACAGCGGCATAAAAATAAAACATTTCAGCAAGTGAATTCAGTTGGTAATGCTGAGTATCTGCATTACATCATAAACTTTCTTTAAAAAATGTTATAAAGAATGTGAACATACAGTAGGACTCCAATCTAGGGCTATGCCTGCTCCCTTACTGTTAAAGAACACAGCCTGTCATGTTTTATGGCTGGGATTCTAATCAAGTTATCCCTGCAAAACTAACAGCATCAATCATCCTGCTCTGTATGACTGAGGCTTTATCACTCAATACTTACACCCTATAAAATGCAGAAATGATAGCTTGGAAGCACAGAAAAGATAAGATTTATCAGAAGCATAAAAACAAAAAAAAATTGCAAACTTGTGCAGGGACAGTATACATTTCAAAGGGGCTTAAATTCCAGGCATATGAACCCCTAATACACTTTAAGCATTGCAATAGTATATTAGCTTAAAGGAACAGTAACACCAAAAAATTAATATATTTCAAAGAAATTAAACTATAATGTACTGCTGCCCTGCACTGGTAAAGGTTTTGTGTTTGCTTCAGAAACATTACTAGAGTTTATATAAACCCTGGTGTGTAGCTATGGGGGCAGCCATTCTAAAGAAGAAAAGGCGCAGGTTACAGATAAACCCTGCAGAATACAATGGTGTCTTATCTGTTATCTGCTATGTAACCTGTGCCTTTTCTCCTTTTTTCCAGCTTGAATGGCTGCCCCAGGGGCTACACAGCAGCTTATTTATATAAACTATAGTAGTGTTCTTGAAGCAAACACCCCAGTTTTACCAGTGCAGGGCCACAGTACATTATATTTAAATTACTTTAAAACACTTTTAGTGTTACTGCTCCTTTAATGGTGCAAAACATAAAGTTTATATTAATATTAATAAGTAAACAAAATATATGTCTCTTTTTATAAAGCAGTCCTAATGACAAACAATCTTTGCAAAAGCGTATTTTTACTTTGCAAAAAGTATAAATGTGTGAGCACTATATAAATAAAGGAGAATAATAGTAATATAATTTTATTTTCATTTCTGTGTCCTTGCTCACAAAACTGTGAATGCATACCTTGTGATTACTGAATATTTTAATAGTATTTTCAACACATTGGGCAGATCTATTATTGATCAGCTCTGATTTACTTATTAGTGATTTTTACTGGTCACTATAAATGAGCTTTGCATTAAAACTAACCCAAGGCAAAGGAGGCCCAAAAGATGTAAACGTTCAATTTACAGTTCACAAAGTGAATGGGACTTGTGCATGAGTGGATGGGGTTTGGGTTGGATCGTGGGTAGGGGTTAGGCATTATGGAGAGTGACTGGGGCAGGGCAGGGACATGGTCATGTGCACACATGCCATTTTTGGCTCCTTACACAAAGCATTACTCCATTAATAAGGTTGGCCTTTATATGGCCTGCTTTTCATTTTATGCCCTCCTGTCAGGGACAGTACTCACCTCTCTGCACCTTACATTTCTCTCCATATTTATTGACATCAGTGCTTCTACCCATGAAAGGTAAATGTAGTTTACCAGAGACTTTTCCAGGTTTCATACAAGTGTTTCCCTGCCAGGTTTTCTGTCTTTTCCTTCTTTTTTACTAATTCACTATAATGGGCGCCAAACTAAGATCACAGTTCATAAGGTGCCTTGTGTCCTTGGACTTGCAAGTACTTGCTCAGAGGGCCAATGGCAGGTTATATCAATAGCTGCTGGTAATGCTGTAATTAACACCTCACACATTGACATACTATCCCCACTCTGCAAACTCTACCCACAACTTGGGCTTAACTCATGGAAATGCATAAGGTGCTTAATGCACATTTTGGCACACTACATGCATGTGTGCCAGACGCAACTCAACACTTGCCTGCAATGACACTGGAATTCTGGAAATAACACTGCTTACTGCAAAAAAAGCCTTGCATCTAAAAAATGCATTTTGCACCATGGACTCATTTCACAAATGAGCCTTTAGCCCTGAACAATGAAGGTTTCTATTAAAATATATTGCTTAAACACAGTGACATAACTTGGTCGTGTTGGGCCCTCCTGCAAAGAAATATTTTGAGGGAGCCCGACACGAACAGTCCCTCCTCCCTGCCCCCTTCCAGGCCCACACCGCGCTGAACCTCCTGGCCAGGGAGGGGGGACTACAATACAGTAGACCCCATGGTCTGGGCCCCCCTTTCGCCCAGGCTGTAAAGGTAGTTAGACCACTGCTTAAATGGCTCAGTTGCAAATCCCTGCTTCATCTAAATAAATCATTTTCATAAAAATATACTTATTTTAGTAGTATGTGCCACTGGGTAATTATAAATAGAATACTGGCATTTTAAGTACTAAGGGCCACCCCTTGGGACCATATGATTCACAGTGCACACAAACAAACCAAGGGCACACATACATGTTAATTATATATATATTTTCCAGATATGATAGAAATTATCTGTTGGTTAAGCATTCATTCCAGGAATATAGCTTTCCTTAAGAACCCTCAGCTGCTGATCAGTTGGCTTTATCATTCAGACATTTTATTAAAAATAGCAGCCTGATTCGGAGCCACTCATGTCTATTCTGTTTCATCTTCCATCTGGGATTCTTTGCCATTCTAGTCTATCTGCATCATCATCCTCATTATTATCACTATCATGATACTGGCTCATCCATCTGTTTTCATGCCATCATCCTTCTTTTGATGTATGCTACTTTTCCTAACTAAACCTTTGATTTAGGTATACATTACACATACAAAGGTAAGTATTCTTTTTACGGTGGTGGATAAATATTGCTATTTATATTGCTTCCAAATGCAGTGATATTCTGAGTGTATACAGCGAATTGAATTGTAAAGTAAGGTGCTGTATTCCTTTTTTGTTGAATTATTTTCTAGATTACCCATGAGAGCCCCTAGGGGTAAAATATGTAAAAGTACAAATGACATAACATATTACATGCCTCAAAAAGTTCATGTTTCAGAAGGGAGGTATGATATTATAAGGTAATGTTTTTTTTTAATATATTCAGTGTTTACATTAAGGGATACCCAATCCTTACCCTCTCTACTCACTGCGTCCCAATGACACTCCCTTTCCATGAAAATGAAAAAAAAAAAAACAGAAATATTCTTTTAATCTTTTTTTTATTTATTACAACTATTAAACAAATTAATAAAGTTCATTCATTTAATATTTTCTTCTGTACTGAGGGCACCAGGTATTAGTGATCTTATGTAGCTGATACATGGATCAGCATTGGGTGTCCACATTCCCCAGTGAAATGTTGGTGCATTTGCCTCTGTTCTATTGCAGGCGGGCAAATTGTATGATTAGACCAGTTGAATTCTGAATTTGTGGAAGGATTTGGGTATAATGTGCCAGAACATTAGGGGTAGTACACCAGTTTACACCAGTAAACTTGCCTGTATCATTTGGAGATTTATTATACCATAAGACTGTCAGCAGTGTATTGGGGACGTAAGGTCCCCATACACGGGTCCCTTAGACTGATTCGGCAGCTAATTGGCCCATGTATGGGCACTGCCGACGGGACTGCCCAACCGATATCTGGCCTGAACTCGGCCAGATCTCGATTGGGCAGGTTTAAAAATCTAGTCGGATCGTGGACCGCACCAACTAGCCGATGCGGTCCCCGACCGACTTTGCCTATACCCGTCATTATAATTCGATCGTTTGGCCCCAGGGCCAAACGATCAAATTAGCCTAGATTCTCCCGATATCGCCCAACCATAGGTAGTGGATCTTAAGGTGTATAGGCACCTTAAGGAAGGTCTGCCCAGTAGATATCTGAATAAAAATCAAGCAGGCAAATAAAGATATATTTTATAAAAGTAGTTAAGGCAATATTCAGTCCAGCCAGCAGGTGGCACTAACCCTTAAAGTTGTTCTGTAGGGGAATTCCTCTAAATGAGCCTATATAAAGAAAAGAGGAACTGGGAACTTTGTCATTGTCCTGATAATATCAGAGCTGCTAACCCCAGTGGTGATTCTGGCAGCAGCAGCCCCAATGCTGCCCCCTCTCTCCCGCTCGGTGATTACAACTTTAGCGTCTGAACAGATCCAGAGGGGGTTGCATCCCTAGTGAAGAGACTGCTAATGTATTTTCAAAAATAAAAATGTGGCTCAGAGGCGGCCCTAGTCAACCCCCCGATTTTTACAAATTCTCCCAAAATCCTGCAGTTGATTCCAGTCGTGGAACACTTGGTGGGAACACTTACTGTGCAGGTGGTAGGCTGGAGCCTGCTAGAGCTAGGTGAGTTAGTAGCACACCTCAGAGGTAGCCAAGCTAGTCAGCAAGGGCCCTGACAAGAAGATAGCGTTTGGGCAGGACCCTGTGCCAGTTAGTTAATTGGAGAGTTCAGGAGTAGGTTGGCAGGAGCGCCCTGGCTGTGTGTATGAGGATGTGTAAGCATCCTTTCTGCTTATTTTGTGTAATTAATTTATACTTAAACATTGGGCTTCCAGCGCTCATGTCTGTATCTTGCCATCCCTGTGAGAAGCTGCTAAATAAAGTCTATGCCTTGGTTCATTACATTACTTTGTCAGATACCTACTTTTCACAGCAAAGGCCTGCACTACTGCCTTCCTAGTAATGGGAGTCTACCAGGCACAGGTGGGTTATTGAATACACTTGGGTGCAGGCACATGTAGCCGATGTTCGCATAAAAACATGAGAAAATGCAAAGTCTTGCGTTTTTATGCAGATATCACTACATGTGCCAGCACCCAAGCGTATTCAATCCATTCAGGTGCATATGGAACATATTTTCGGCAAGGTTTTTGGCTTGCCGAAAATATGCACCATACACTACTTGTGGCATTAGCCTTAGGCTTACAATCATTGGGTTTATATTTAGTACATGATATGTGGATTAAAAATGGACAGCACAGATATTTCAGTTTATAAGGGCATTTATGGTGCTAATTGAAGATTTCATATGGAATATCTTCCCAGTTACTTTGGGCAAAGGGAGGAGCATTAGAAAGATTTTAATTCTTTGCTCTTAATACTCATCACCTTTTGACTAAGATATCTATTCACATGATATAGGAGGGGCCCCTGTTTAACTGCTGCTAATATTGTTTTATGGGATAGGGATGTTTTTAATCATTGTGTATAATGCCTTTAAGAATAAAACTTGTGTGTGTGTTTAGATTTTGCAATTATGTCATTTTGGAGTGAAAGTTCCAAGTCTCAACTTTGTGGTATATAGTTTCAACATTTGTTTGGTGTTAATTACATGTGAAGGTGAAACGCCATGTAGGCTGATCTTGGGACTTAATTAGGTAGATATAGGCAACACATGGTTTATTTTCTATGCATAGTTACATAGTTACATAGGGTTGAAAAAAGACCATTGTCCATCAAGTTCAACCCATCCGAGTAAACCCAGCACACACAACCTATACTAACCAATCTATACACTCACATACATAAACTATATATATACAACCAGTAATACTAACTGTAGATATTAGTATTACAATAGCCTTGGATATTCTGTTTGTTCAAAAACTCATCCAGGCCCCTCTTAAAGGCATTAACAGAGTCTGCCATTACCACATCTCTAGGAAGGGCATTCCACAGCCTCACTGTCCTCACCGTGAAAAACCACCTACGCTGCACCTATGCATTGAATTATGTGACATATTTTTTCCAGCAATATTTTCATACACTTACACTGTTTGTCAAAGCCCCATAGCACAGATAAAGTAATATATGATACTAATATTATTATTATTATTATCTATAAATATTTGTTTTTATGTAACTGACATATATAATTGAGAAATTTACAAAATGTTCTTTTATATAAAAGTGACTTGTATCACACACTGATCCATTCAAGTGCTAGTAAAATGCCTCTAGAGTCTAGGTGAAAGCCAGAGACCGAATACAAAATGAATAGATATCTGGTAGAAATCTGCAGAGATAAAACAATAGAGTCAGTTGCTATCCAGAGACAGAGCAATATGGGTAACTCAATGGGTGGTTCTGACTGATGCTAAATTTTAATGTATGTGTACGAAACAGATTATCTGCCATAAGGTTTTGGTGATGATAATTGGAGGACTCCAACAAAAAAATGGCATTGCTATGTTTCTATCCCCTTCCTTTTCTGTCTATAGCTCTACTATAAGAACCTGTTATTCATTTGCAAGTTAGGCCCTTCTGCTTGTAAATTTTATGCATGAGGTGGTTAAGATGCTGAATAAACACACATTCACATAGTGCCTTCGCATTCGCAGTGCCTGGCTGATATATACTGACATAAAAAAAAAATCGTAAGAATACTATGCATCTGTGGGTTTGATGTATGATTCATTAAAATATTTGTCATAACATGCTTTTGAGTAACACTGAATTATTTTAAATTTGGTAACATTATCATTTATCACGGTATATGGAAAAGTCATTATACGTTCCTAACCATCAGGGGAATCTCTTGGTTGTAAAATGACCCAAAATATGGGCCTACATGTGCATGTATGCCAACTTTTGAAAACGAGAAACATGTTTATGCAAGTCACTCCAACATTTACAGCCATATATGACTAAATAGACTATATGACTAACTAGATACATTTTGTACATGCTCTGGCCTGTCTGCACCACAAATAATAAAGTGATCCCTAGCATAAAAAGACAGTGACAGCTAGCATAAAATTGCACAAAGACCCCAAGCATTAAATGAAACAGTGACTGCTTGCATTAAAAAGCACAGTAACTCTATTCAGCATCAAATGCATGATGATTCCCATCATCATATAGAACAATAGTAATTCCCAGCATTTACACGGACCTATAGCATTAAATGGCACAGCCTAGCATTTTTCCTACCACTTCTATTTTATAATATTTTTATTGCACTCTTTCTGGTACCTTACTATCCACCCTCTTTCTTATGCTCTTTCACTCCTCTTCACTGTTCCCTTGCTTATCCATAGATTAACTGTTTTCCTATTCTTTCACATCTCTGATTTCTGTTTTCTACTACCTTTCTTCCACACAACTGTCCTTTTGTACTTTGTCTACTCACCCCCTCTCTCCTTCCTCTTCATTTACACTCTCTCTACTTTACGTTAAAATATTTTACTCCGTTTCTACACTTTAGGTCACCAGTATTCTAAAGCTGGTCATATACATACTGCTTTATATGAATTTTGGTGGCTAAATTATTGATTTAAACAGTAAACATAAACAGTAAAGGTTGGCCATACATGATCAGATTTAAGCTGCCAATTCGAGTCCTTTAGACCTCAGTAGTTTATCTGCCCGTGTATGGAGCCCCTCGGTGATCCTCCCCAATTGATAACTGGCTGAAAAGCATCCAGGTGACCACATTGGCTCGTTAATGTGGTCCTCGGTCCAGCAGCCCCTATAACCATCATTGTAATTTGATTGTGTGGCCCTTGGGCCCTTACCATGTACGGCCATCTTAAACCTGTTGATGCAGCAGAGGAATCCAGGCATTGAAAGATTCCACAATGGCCTCAAAAATAAATAATGTTTATTGAAAACAACATAAATGATTTGATAAGTGATTTGTATCTGCAGTGGGCCACTGAAACCAATAACCCTTTTTTAGGCATAAGGAAGGATACCAATTCCCTACCATAGCAATAAGCTTCTCCAAATTTGGTTCACCCTAAGGAGTGGAAGGAATCACTTGTGCAACCAGAATTGATTGCTACCATTGGGTTCGCCTGGGTTTTTCACCTGAACTGCAGCAAGTTTCCAGTGGTTTCCCTTACTCAGAAATTTTGGGGCACCAATTCCTAAAATCACTTTTGGTCCTGCATTACTGAGGCCTAAGTGGAGTCCACCCCAATCTGTGCCCATCATGACCCTCACTAATATGAAACTTCAAACTCTCTAATGTGTCCATTGCTAATAAGCCATTCCCTATATTTCCCTGAGCCCAGAATCAACCCCTATGCTTGCATCTTCTTTACCTTCACTTGGAAACACTGCGTCGGCCCAGGTGCAGGCACACACGGTGGATATCAGTGGATATGGTTATTCCATGAGAGTTTGCATTTTTGAGCCGATACCTACTGTGTATACCTGAACCCGGGCTGATGCAATGGTTCCAGGAGCAGGAAAAGGGGAAAGATTATGCCAGCATGGGGACTAATCCTCGGCTCAGCCCCTATGCTAGCATTAGCCTAAGACTCCCAATAATAATCCCTAATATTTTACTCCGCTTCTACACTTTAGGTCACCAGTATTCTAAAGCTGGTCATATACATACTACTTTATATGAATTTTGGTGGCTAAATTATTGATTTAAAAATCCATAAACAGTAAAGGTGGCCATACATGATCAGATTTAAGCTGCCAATTCGAGTCCTTTAGACCTTTATTCAGTAGCTTATCTGCCCGTGTATGGAGCCCCTCGGTGATCCTCCCCAATTGATAACTGGCTGAAAAGCATTGGCTCGTTAATGTGGTCCTCGGTCCAGCAGCCCCTATAACCAACATTGTAATTTGATTGTGTCGCCCTTGGGCCCTTACCATGTATGGCCATCTTAAGCATGTTGATGCAGCAGAGGAATCCAGCTAGCATTAGCCTAAGACTCCCAACAAAAGTGCAGGAGCACTAAGGCTCAAAAATGTTCCTTGCAGTGCTGTAATAATGGGTTACACACAGGTCTCTGCACTCCAAAATGGAGCACTGAGACCTGGGGCAATTATTGATACACATAATATTCATAATACAACAAAAAAGAGGGGAACTTTGAAAAAATGCATTCAAGGAGAATGCAAGTCAAAATTTAAAAAGCATACTGCCCAATAGTCCTCCTATTGTTTAGTAAAAACGCCACACTTTTGTCTCACCTAATCAAATATTTACTCAGTCACACTTACTTCACATTTTCTAGAACAGGCAGCCATCTCTAAAAAGGTATTCTCCCTTCCTTTCCCTCCTTGCTTCATACTGCACATGTGTTTCATTCCCTCCCCCCCTCCCCTCTGCCAGATCCGCTTCTGATTGGCTGGTGGGCATGTGTAGCTCAGAACAGGAGACAGGATCAAGTTACCCACATGCTCAGAGAATAGGAAGGCTGCCGCTGGCACCTACAGGAAGGGAAGAGAGATTTCAGTGATGTCACTGTAGTCTTCACACTGCTGTAGGCTGCCAGCACCATATCTCAGAGAAGCAAGCAGGGATCTGGGAATTTAGATATGCAGTAAGTACTTAAAAAGAATGCCTTTAGACTTACTTTTAATTTATATTTAACCTTTCATTGTCCTTTAAGTGTGAATTTGTAAGGAAGAGAAAAAATTGACCCTAAGGGCCCTAAAACACAAAAAATAAAAGTGTTATAATGTAATTAAAATATAAGCTACTGTTGCCCTGCACTGGTAAAACTGGCACCTTTGCATCAGAAACTTTACTATAGTTTATATAAAGAAGCTGCTGTGTAACTACGGGGGCGGCCATTTAAAGTCAAATAAGGAGAAAAGGCACAGGTTACATAGCAGATAGAGGAATGTAATAAAAGGCACTAAGTTTGCCCAGGAGCAGTAACCCATAGCAACCAATCAGCAGGCAGCATTTACAGGTCACCTGTTTAAAAGCAAACATCTTATTGGTTGCTATGGTTTACTGTTCCTGGGCAAATGAGTGACTTTTATTATATATAGGGGATAGTCTGTAGAATACAATGGGATTTTGCACAGCTTATCTGTTATCTGTTGTGTATCATGTGCTTGAATGGCAGCCCCCATAGCTACAGCTCAGCAAAGGCACAGGTTTTGCCAATGCAGGGAAACAGAACGTTATATTGCCATTCCTTTCAATTTCATTTTTAAATGTTACTGTTCTTTATGCAACTGGAATAGTGCTTAACCTGCTCTCACACAGTGGATGCTGGTGAGCTAATCACAATAAAATTATCTAAATACTATGCAACTCCTTTACTTTCCTTATACCATTGAAGCTTTTATAGGATTTAGACCCAAATCTCATGCAATGGATAGTTAGGGCATGCAAGTATATCACCTGCTGTTGCTACTTTTATTCTATAACTATGCTCAATGTCACCTTCTAGCAACTCTCTAGCATTGTCTTCACTAGCCTTTACTGCTGTAGACAAGTCGTGTCCCAGTAATGTAGCCTCTACTGGTTAACGGCTAAATTCTATGATGAAGTTCGGGCAACTGTAGGTGTCTGGTTCTCCCAATACAGACATCTGCTTACCACATAGCAAATCCTGCTTGTGGCAGAGTTGTGAAGCTGTGATCTGATCTTGCAGAGATGGATCCTTTCCTGCCACCTGTAAAGAAAAGGTGGGAAGAAACAGACCATCCCAAAATCCAAAGAAAGTGTCCTGCTTATATTAAGGGCCCACTGAATTTGCTGTGTTGTGGGATTAGCCACATGCAGCCAAGGAAACATGAGTGGCACCTGTAGTATTTGTTTTGGGTACATTTGTATCTAATGCAGTCGGGGTAACCTGGTTACCCTGACAGACTGTCAGTTTGGTTGCAGGTACTGCAGGTCTGTTCTGATTTGTGTTTACTAGCTGCCTTGAAACTTATGTATAAGTATATATTGTATATTAATAAACGTGTACTTTTTAATCTTTTTTTGTCAGGAACCTGAATAAAACCATACTTAAACTTGCTTTATGTGCCACCTTAGCAACTTTCCCTGTCTCTCTCTCTGAAATATTATTGGTGTGTGCTAAGGTGGAGGATAAGACTGTATTTCCAGTAACATACACCTATATTTTTGAACAAATACCTTTAACATTCCATAGACAGTTACTGTTTAGTGGGCTGGTGGGGGACTGTTTGTGCCCCTGTGTACTTGAAATGTCAGATCCTTTTTTGAATCCCAGAAATCTCAGAAATCCCCTTTCTGCCTTACCTCCATTTGTGCTTCTGCTCTTGCAGAGTAACACTTTTGCTATGAAACATAGAAGCGGTGTAAATGTCATCTCTTTACTGGTCAACTAAGATGATAATAACAGTAAGTTGCTAACTTCTGAAACGTAACGTAGTTAGCAAAGCTTACAGTCCTGCTGCTTACCTTTTTAACCCTATAACAACCTTAGCCCTCCCAATTTATTCCTCACCGAGCCCAGCCTTATTATCTATAATTCCCTGGCCCCTCCTGCAGCTCCCCCCCCCACCCACTATCCCTCCCCCTGTCCCCTTTACAATGTGTGCCGGCTTCTCAAACAGAAGCCTCCCCGGCAGCAGTGGCTTAGCTCCTACTATTAACTCTCAGCACTCTGACTTTCACTACTCCCTGCAGCCTGTAAATGGAACTGTAAACCCAGTAGCTTCCCCTTGGCTCTGCCTCCATAACGCTTTGGAGCTGGCATGGTCACTGACTGCTGCCGAACTGCTTCCAATAGTTCCACCTGGCGCTGCGTGGGTTAAACATCTGGCCAAATTGGGAAGGGAACAACTCACACATGTGACTGACACTTGCTCCGCTCATCAAGATGTTGCGATCTGGGAGGGGGCATGTTGGCACCCGGTCTTGCCTCTGTTAGGGGATCCCTATCTGGGGTGAACCGAGTGTAGAGTACAGTTTGCATCTGGTCAGTCCGGTGGGCACCTTCCTGCCCTATCTCCCTTTGCCAGGGGGCAGAGAAATGATGGAGGTGAATAGCACTTGCTTGGATTGCAGGACAGCTGGCACCATAGGCACAGAGCAGGATGCGCAGGACGGGGCATCTCAGGGACTCACCTCTGCCCTGGCGGTGGTTCTTATATTCACCATCATTGTGGATGTCCTGGGCAATATGCTGGTCATTTTGTCTGTCCTGAGGAACAAGAAGCTGCAGAATGCTGGTGGGTATGAAACTTGGGGGGGTGGCAAGTCTCCCTGTGTAACTGTCATCTGTACCTAATATCTGGCATTCCTACAGGCAGGATGTGCTGTATGCATAGCAAATGTCATTTTCTATTTTCACTTCAGATTCTCACAGTGACCATTCTGTATGCTCAGTGGCACGGAATAAATCCATGTTTGTAATTCAGCACAAGGTTGGGATGTTATTCATGTCAACATAGAGCTTGAGATTGCTACTTTTGCTCCTATAGAAATATTATCAGTGATACAACATGCGAAATCCTGTCCAAATTATCAGCCCTGCTTGTGTATAAAATGGGAGGGAATCGTTTGGGTGGGAATAATGTGGGATTTTAACTTCCAAGTAGCACTAATAATGGACTAGATACTCATATATAGTGCACTATAAGATTTATGTTAAAAAGTAAAAAACAAAAAACCTCCAAACAGCTCATAAAGAAATGAATGTGATTGTGTCATATGGCTACTTCTAATATAGGCTAAAACTGTCAACTATATCTCTATGAGCCACTTTAGCTTAATGATCATAAATGGGAATACTGCAAAATACCTGGTTACTTTACCTTTAGGGTGAAGACACACAGAGCTACTAGTAGCAGCTACTTGTTGTGGCTAATAAAAAAGACAGTGCTGATCATTTACTGATAATTCTCTCTACATGTGTTTTAGCAGAGGAAATTCTCAGTATTGTCTATGGCAGGGGATTTTCTGGAGTTTAGTAGCCTTAAAAAAGTAGCTGCTACTAGTAGCCCAGTTGTGTCTTCTCCCATAAAGTTACATGATGTGAACAGCTTTCCACTTGCCTCTATCAACATCTGAGTAACACAGGCACTAACACACAAACACACATACACATGTGCAAACACACACTGTAGAATTTCTTTAGCAGGAGAAAAAATCTACATGACTGAATTGTTCAGTGTTTTTTTTTTACAGTGTTCAGAATACTCTAGAGTAACACTTTAATGTCAGTGCAGGTATGGGATTTATTATCCAGAAACCCCTTATCCAGAAAGCTCTGAAATATGAGAATGTCACCTTCCTATTTAAGCCAACAATTATTTTTTTCCAATTTCCATTTTTTCACAGAAACAATAAAACAATATCTTTCCTTGCCCCCCATACCTTATTTGCAATTATGATTTCGCTGGCACTGAACACGTGATTATCGCTGCCCACCTTACTACTGTAGCAAATTTGTAAGACAAATTTTGACTCACATGATATTTATTCACTTTTTGATTCCAGGGTGTAAGTAAGACATGAAATTTCCATTATATGCTCATTTCAATCTATGGAAACTGGATGTAGCCATAGGATTATGTAATAAGGCTGGCTCCTGATTTTATCATGCCCGGTATGCTATCAGTATGTGTGCCTCAGATGTTGCGTGTATGTTCTGCTATGGTTGAGTCCTAGACGCAAGAGGTAAAGGATGTAAGTTGCAGCACTTGAGTTATAGGATTTAGAGGTAAAGCTTTAATTTTCCTCTGTGAGTCTAATAATGTGTCTGCCTAGGTTACGCAGTAAGAGCACGAAACAGTGTCACCAGCGGCTCTGTAGTTAAAGCTGTGATGGCAGTGACACTATACCTTTCCAACAATAAGTTTTTGTGCTTTGTTCACCCTACAGTATCTGCACTGAATAGATAAGTGTGTTTGTCATGAGAAAAAGCACACCTTTGTTTAAATCAAAGACAATGTTCTTGTATAAAGAACACAAAGCTTTTTATCTTAGTGTTGTCTCATCATTTATTCTGATTGATGCTGTTTATCACAGGCTGTTGTTTTTTGGCAAATGTAGCAAAACATAATCAAATAGAAAGAGTCACTGATTTCCCATAATTCTGATTATTTAAAGAATATTTAGGGAGACCATTTAGGGAACTTATCTAGTGATTTGGAAGAACAGATTTCATTAATGTGCATGTAGTTATTCACACTAGCGGTCGTCGCCTCATGATAAGTCATTGCCTGGGGAAATGCCTGTAAAATTCAGCAGCCCTTGAGATTTTATAGCTTGCCAAGTGTAACAGGGCAGAATAATAACATCACGTTTGTGGGGATTTGCTACAGAAGTGATCTAGCCCTGTGCCCGTTACCTGCAGGGTGCACAGTTGGAATCCCTAAATGTCAGCCCCAGTTCTGCTACTTGAGGTAGGGACCAGAGCCAAATGTCTGGGGTGCAAGTATTTTTCAGTAAGTGGGGAAGGAGCGGGGAGGGTGCACACTATTTGAGCAGATCATCATTAGACCAGCTCCTTGTCTCCCCATGGCCTTCTGTGTCTACCACTCACTCTTCCAGAAAGGCTTAATGGTGTGATAGGATCAGGGGGCCTCAGCTACCCATCATTGCTTTGCATACCAAAGCTCTTTTTCTCAGCCAGCTTGATGGCATGCTGCTGGCACATGTTGAGCTTGGTCCCTTTTCTAGGTGGAGCAGGATGCTGCTTCTACTTCTTTGCTCTTTCTGAGGCAGAAAATGTATTCAGCCTGTACCACTTAAAAAATGTTGTAAAGTGTACCCCTGCTCCAGTCACTGGTCAGGGCACTAGCCTCTAGTATAATCATACTAAAGTTGATCAGTCAGGATGGAATACTGTACAGACTGCCAAACTGATTCAGAATGTGTTTATCAGCTTACCCTGAGATGTATTCTTCACACTTGTGCTGACTGATGGGCTTATCGGTTAGATCTGTACCATGGAGCATCCAACTTGCACAAATATTCCGCTGAATGACCTGTGGAACAATTGGCCAGATAAGCTCTAATTGTTCTTTGTGTTGCCAGCTTAAAGGAACAGTAACACCAAAAAATGAAAGAGCTTTAAAGTAAAGTAAAGTTGCCCTGCACTGGTAAAACTGGTGTGTTTGCTACAGTAACACTACTATAATTTATATAATAAGCTGCTGTGTAGCCACGGGGGCAGCCATTCAAGCTGGAAAAAAGGAGAAAAGGCACAGGTTACATAGCAGATAACAGATAAGCTCTGTAGAATACAATAGTGTTTTATCTGTTATCTGCTATGTGCCTGTGCCTTTTCTCCTTTGAATGTCTGCCTCCATGGCTACATAGCAGCTTATTTATATAAATTATAGTAGACTTTCTGAAGTAAACACACAACTTTTACCAGTGCAGGGCAGCAGCACATTATATTTTAGTTACGTTTATACACTTTCATTTTTTGGTATTACTGTTCCTTTAAAATGTAAGGATGGGCAAAATCAGTCAGTTTTATTGCCTTTTGAAGAACAGTTAAACGTAAAGAGCTGAATTTCTGCATTTGGAAATAAAATACTATTCACCCCTCGGTAGTCAGCACACCCTACCAAAACTGAGTTGCACCAGCACCTACAGTACCTCCCATCCCCACAGAGCCAAGTCTTTGCTCTTTGATTGCAGGCATTGGCTTTAGGAAATGGGTCAATGACCAAGGGGCCTTTGCCTTATTTATGCACAAGTGCCCTATGCTTACTGTGTCCATACCTGCTTAAATGAGTTTTTATATTCTCTGTGACTCCCAGGTTTTCATTACAGACAAATATTATCAAATGCTTAGTTTGGAAGCCACTGTTGTAAACATTTTTTTTTTCAAAGAGATAAATTGACTTTCAATGGATATATGCTCAGCCTACATGAGATCACCTAATTTCCCTCAGTTTAATAAGTGAAGAATAACACTGAATGCTCGTAACATTACTAATCTTGACTATGCACAACACTCTACTCTCTCCTGATAACTATAAATAAAAGCTCAGGAAGATGAGTTCCTTACAGATAAATAAGCATTTGTGCAAATGATTATTTGTTGGGAACATGAAAGGTGGGACAGGAAAGAAAACTGCATTTATTTTAGAAAATAAACTCTGTTTTATTATATAAAGGACTTTCATTCAATGACATTGCTGCAAAACTACTGTATATACTCGAGTATAAGCCTAGTTTTTCAGCACCCAAAATGTGCTGAAAAAAGGCACCCTCGGCTTATACTCGAGTCGGGTGCCATGGGTCCCTCTAGACTAGCACCCTCTCTCCTTTGTGTGCAAATTAGGCCACCTGCAACCAGACCCTCCAGTGCCCTGGCCTAGGCTCCCACTAGCAATACTTATTTCCCCTTACATCCCTCCGGGACTGGGTCTGCTGCCAGTTTGCCAATGTGCAATGAGTGTGGGGTAGTACTCATAATATATATAATATTGTTTTTGTTGACCCTCTTCTCAGCTTACAGAGCTACTGTTTTTCTTTGAAATAAATATTGAATAACATATACCCCACTGATGCCTCAATTAATGTAATTTTATTGGTATTTATTTTGATTATTAAAACTTAGCAGTAGCTGCTGCATTTCCCACCCTAGGCTTATACTCGAGTCAATAAGTTTTTCCAGTTTTCTTAGGTAAAATTAGGTACCTCGGCTTATATTCGGATCGGCTTATACTCGAGTATATACGGTAAGCCTAATTAAACTGTATAGATTATATAGTATAATATATACTATATATATATATATATATATATATATATATATATATATATATATAGTATAATCTAGTTGAATTATACTGGCTTTAGGGTTGCCACTTTACCTGCTGTGAAAGCCGGACAAATTGGCCGTATTTTCACACACCTCTGCCAATTTGTCCAGTTGTTAGCATAAGGAGTAGTAGCCAGGAGTGACAGTGGTAACATTAGGAATATAGTATTGACAACTGTTTCTTGTTGCAGTAAATGCCTAAGCTCCATAAAAAATATATATCAGTATGGGTAATTTGGGTATCTGGTTGATATTTGCACCCATCTGCTATATAGACTTTTATTTTTGTATACTAGAATAGTAATATAAAGCAATCCACAGCAAGTCCCACAGCAATTGCTACCATTGATATTTCCCCAAAGCTATGCGCTTATAGCAGATGACATTAATGGGTCACTGTTGTCTTCTGAATCCCATAGGGTACATCTCTTCAGTGAGCGTAGTCTCCATCCTACCGCACTGTGGGCAGGTAATTGTGAGAAGTGAATATGCAATGCAATGAGCAAATGTACACATTGGACTTTTTTCTGTGCATATAAAGGTTATGATATGTATATTACACCTGACCCTCTGCTTAACTATAACAACCTTTGCTTTCCCACTGCAGTCATGATTTCTTGTGTAACGATCAGGCCCGAGTTGGCAATCTGTGGCTGTAAGGCTGCTGTCCCTCACTATTGAGTGGGTGGATGGGGGCTGTTTGGGCCTCTATGTGCCTTATATGCCAGGGCCTGTTTTGAATCCCAGTCCCCCCCAGGCCTGGTAATGATGCTATAATTATGGATCTGCAGCCCATTTAAACCTTCTAGTTCCACCTCAATGTCTTTCCTGGAACAGAATAAGGAAAGCCTCCCTAATCCACACAATGAAATCTAAAAAGCCTGTAATTAGGCCAACAATGGTCATTTTACCCAGGGTCAATTCTGTAACATAAGAAATAGCCACCACTGGTAACTTTAAAAGAGCAATATACACCTATATATTATGTACCATTTTTCAACATAAACAAAAAACTTGCCTATACTCCTAAAAATTAATCAGTTATTTTTGTTGTCACATTATTTTCTTTCAATCTGTTATCTAAACATTAATTAGCTAAATGAGTTTAGTTAGAAATGACCTACTGTATGTATAAACAACCCACTCCCTTCCCACACTCTTGTGTTTTTGCTTACACATAAGCAGAAGTCCTTTATACAGAGGGTTATTTGTGCACTGATAACCTAATCATCTACCTTACAAAAAACAAACATGGAGCAGCTTCAGTTTCCCTGTTTGTCAAGTTTTGCTCAATAAATAACAAAAAAGTATGTTTAGCACAAGCTCTATTCATTGAAATCATGTTGAAAAACTCTGTATGCCATCTCTTTAAGGCTAAGGACCTGTGGAACGAGTTGGTTGCCCGCAATAGATTGCTGCTACCGCAAGCGACTAACCTGCTCCAGTAGTCCTTAGCCTAAAAGTAGAATTTAAGACCGAAAACTTTGCTATTTTGTTTAAAGAGTACACAATTGATTTTTATATAGTGATCCCAAAGGTTTCTGGTTATAATTTCTTATGGCCTTTACTTGCTTACTAAAGTCAGTTTCTGTAGAGTACACAACAAAGTTGCAGAGTAAGTGCACAATATTACCAGAGTATATGTGCAGATGATTTGCTCTGCCTTAGGAAAAAGCATTGGGCACTTTCAGCTGAAATCCAATGGTGGGGTACACCAGGCATAGTGACTAGAACAGTTGCTGTGTGAAAAATTTAAAAGTTCATTAACACGGTTAGGTGCATGCATTTAATAAACGGAAAGGCTCTTCCTTTTGATGAACTTTAAGTCTAAAATACAACAGTTTTCTCTCTTTCCTTTGTTTGCCTAGGCTCCCCATTTATAAATTAAGGGTCACCTGCTTATACAGTTCTCCTCCCTCTCATGATACTGGCCATGGTGGCATGTACCACAGTTTCTGCCCATGCTGTAAGCAGAATGAATACACTGACCACACTTCTGTTACAGCTGTAAAATGCCTTATATTTATCTCATACCACACATTTCTGTATTTGAGCAGTGTTTCAGGTGTACAGATTTATCAATCTCAAATCAAGATCAGACAATCAAAGCTTTTATATCTAAGGATACAATGCCCTCCTGTGGAAAATTACAAAATTGCATTCTTTAACCCTCTCATACTCAGTGTTCTCTTCAAGCTTTACTTGCTCGCTTCCCCTTTGTGCCTATACCCCACATTCACCCCTCTTTCCTTATTATTGTTCCTCCATCCATCCCTGTCTCTCAATCTCTAAATAAGACTTTGTCATTGGCTTTATTACAGTGCAGTTTGTTTTTTAAGGGTATACGTATTCATTATTTTGCCCACAGAGCCCACTCAAATTCCAGTCTCTAGTGTGGTCACTACCCCTGTATAACATATACTCTTAGTCCTCTTATATGGGGATTTGGACCACATATGTTGTTTGCCAGTACACCATACATCTGGATCTGCATGTGTGTTGCTTTACATTCCAAAGGCTGCACAGGGTTCCTCGATATGTAGGAGGTGAAGGAGGATTTATGAGAGAGAGAGAGAGGTGAATCACAATTAAAGAAAATCTAGTCCACATAAACATATAAGCTTTAGTCCAAATAAACTTCACACTGGTAAATGCTGCCAACGTGACCGTATTTATCCTGAGTAAATAATTTTTTAAATAACTCAGAAATGTCAGCTTCCCATGTGTACATGACCCCACATCATTGTAAAGGAATTATATTAACTGACTGAGGGCTATGGCATATGCCAGCATTCCAGTACGCTAAAAAAAATCTTACATTCTTCAAGAAATAGGTTTCCATATGTAGAAGCTGAATTTACATTTACTTGTGTATATGTGCTATTATAAACAGGGAACCTTAATGATCTGCATTTTTACATTATTAGTGGGTGTAACAATACTACTATTAATGCAAGGAATCCTATTAGACCCCTGCAGCATTATATGAGTGTGGCACTGTGTTGATGCTAGTTACTGCCCAATATGTTTCTTCTTCTCCATTTAACTTAAGCTGGCCATACACGCACCGATAATATCGTACAAAACCTCGTTTCGTACGATATTCGGTGCTTGTATGGCAAGTCGGCGAGTCGACCGATATCGCAGGAGGCTGCTGATATCGGTCGACTCTCCGATCGGCCAGGTCAAAAGATTTTGATCGGGCGCCATAGAAGGCGCCTGAGCAAAATCTGCCGTCAGGGCTGAATCAGCAGAAGGAGGTAGAAATCCTATTGTTTCTACCTCCTTATTTGCCGTTTTAGCCCTGAAGGTTAGTGGCGGGTCGCAGATCGCCACGTGTGTGGCCACCTTTACCCTTCTTCCCAATTTAGCTGTGTTGCAACCACAAAGCTGATTTGCAGTTCTCTCAATCAGCCTTCTATGTGGGAAGTGTTAAAGTTTCCCCCTTTTATTCACAAAACATGAATTTAACGTACCTTTTGTTTCATAGATCAGTCTTTAAATATAAGGCACCACATAGTGACTTGTTACTGGTAGCAGATAAAGACAAATCAGCATCTTGGCTTTTACTTTGGTTATTAGTATGTACTTAATATATAAATGGGTTTACACCAATCCTGCAGAATAACACACTATTACACAGAAGTGTAATAACTTGGGACACTCAGGCTCATTTGCAGTAGTAAAAATTGGGTGCAAAATTGAGTGCTACTTGGTGCCTTTCCTTGCACTTGTGAGAACTTACTTGAGGGCAGGGCTGTATTTATATATATGTACCTAGGGTAGCAGCTTAAGGGGCGGGGGGGGGGGGTTACCCTCGGGAGCCTACTAAATAGATGATATTTTTTTTATAAGAAAAAAAAAATCTCCACAGCCTCTGCTGGAGACTTGCTGTGTTAATCTGGAGGTGGAGCTGCCTCTTGGTTTTGGTGAGCTTTAGCCTTTAGGATAAACCCATGTAAATTGGATTTTTTTTTAGGAGTTGTTTTGGAATTCACTCCCAGAATTCCTTTGGTTTATTTGTATCTATATGAGGCAGTCTCCTCAACCTTAATGATTTGTTGGTTTTGGCTCCAAACCCTTTCTCTCTCTGGGTCCTCCTCTTTTCCTAGTGGTGCACTGGGGCTGCCAGACAATCGGATTTCTCTCCAGTCTGTAACCGAGTTGGATGATGTCACAAATAGAAAACGGGGGTAAAGGTTCTCTGATTTTCTAAATTTTCTATTTAATAAATACTGCATTTTCACACTATAGCCTGCGTACAAACCACACATAGGGAGGGTATTAGGATTTTACTGTAACTGTTGTTGGGCATTTTATCTGCACCAAATATTGGCAGGATGTCAAACTGTTTTGCGTTAAGGGGGTGGGGGCACAAGGGGCATGTCCTGATGTAAATGGGTGGAGCCATGTTATGACATGGCTGAGTCATGACATCAAGGGAACAGACTCCCTTCATCAAGCGTTGCATTGGGAGGGGTTTTAGTGTAAGAGCTAGGAAAGGGAGTAAGTGGAGGATTAAAGGTGGGCGGATTGACTAGTTATTTATAATTTACTGGCCAGTACATTGCAAGACTTTCTGGGCCAGGCTCAAGACAGACCAACTTGGCTAGAGAAAACCTTCCAAGGGAAGTATATATTTTACTGATGCAGAGGACAACTGTATTCATGCTTAGTGTGAATAAAGGAATACACATGTGCAACATAGCCTCCTGCTGTTCATCCATAACATATAATGAAACACAAAATAAAAATAAAAAGTTCTTTCAGATTAGAAGCTTTTGTACTGTTATGGCACATACCTGTCCACCATGCTATACTATTTTATGTTTGTAAGCTGGCAGAGATGCACAATACCATTTTGGGTTTACTTTAAAGTTTCATTAATTACTAGCATGTATATCTGCTAAGTAGTAAAGCTTGCTGTATGTTGGCCATGCAACTAACCCTCAAAAGACAAAATCCCTGCTTCACTGAATCCTGAGGCAACAGTATGTACATATTGCGTACATGTGGCTCCTCCTGAAATGATGGTAATATATCTGTGATAAAATCCCCCATGCTGCCTCATTTTCTATTTAGTAGTAAGTCCTTTCTAATGCAAAGTCACAGTAAATTAAAGGTGGGGGAACAAGGCATAATGACACCTGGAACTGCAGTAATCCTCCTATTAAGGCCCAAAGGTAACCGGTTTTCTAAAGGGAATCACGCCAAAACTGCTAAACAAATGTAATACAGTAACCTGTGATATCTTTAGTCCATTTATTCTCACTAATGTAAATAAGCCCAGTTTGCTAAGAACAATGTTTTATAAATGTAGTATACCAATAAAGTTTGAACTAAAACAAAATCATGTTAAAAATGGCCTTTATGAATGAGACATGAACTTGCAATTGTTATTCAAACCATCAAAGAGGAGGGTGATTTAACTACTCTAGATCCTCATACTGCAAGTCAAAGCTCTTCTTCATCAGCAAGACCAAATATATGTCAGCCTTTAGACAGCTATATGATTAATGAGTGTGGCAGTACAATTAGCTCTTTTGGATGCACGGAGGCTTATATAAAGATAGCACTGTAGCTGTCTGCACCCTAAAGCAAAGTGTCCCACAGTCTTATGATAAGAATCTGTCTTTGCCAATAGCCAAAAAGGCCAAATTGTCATCCGGAACAAAAAAATGGCTTGCATAATAAGTTAGATAATGAAATGATTTATGTATTCCACTCTTTTTTTAGGAAAAGAAAAAGGAATTGTATTAAATGTCCATTTTGTTAGAGTGTAATGAGTAGTCAAATGCAAATAAGGTATTTTAATCGCTACCTTTGCATGTGCTAGAGGTAGACATGATGGGACTGCTCATCCCTAAAGATATGTGCTGTTTGCACTATAATATAACCCACTGCCAGCAGTGTACATGTATGGGATCCATTATCCAGAAAGCTCTGAATTATGGGAAGGCCATCTCCCATAGAGTCCAAATTAATAAAATAATTTTAATTGAAAAAAAACTATTTCCTTTTTCTCTATAATAATAAAATAGTACCTAATACTTGAACCCAACTAATATGTCATTATTCCCATGTCATTATTTAATGTTTAGATTTTTTTTAGTAGACTTAAGTTATAGAGATCTAAATTATGGAAATATCTCTTATCTGGAAAACCCCAGGTCCCAAGCATTCTGGATTATAAGTACCATATCTGTACCTAGATTTTTGAAAGGCCACATAGGCCTAGATGTATCACATACCTCCAAACATTTGAAAAATGCAAAGAGGAACCAAAAGAAATGCTGCGCTTAGTGAGGTAAAAATTGACCACGCCCATTTTGCAACCACACCCCCCAAATTCCACTCCCATTCTACAAAATTTGGCAGGTTATTTAAAGTTTGAACACATTTTGGGGGGTTTTGGGGTCGTTTTATGTGTTATTACAGTTTTGCTAAATAGATGAAACTGCCCTTTAAGCTTCAAGTCTCAAGTCTGTTATTTAATAATTTTAATTATTTTATACAGGCTGGAGGAGTCATAATTTAGGGCAATGTCTGAAATCAACTGCTTCTGCCCTATATATATTCTAATAAATAGCATCAGACTGGGCTGGACAAGAGGTTTGAGTAAAATCCCTGCAAAATTTGCTTAAACTGACCTTTGTCAGTTATGTATGCCAATGAATAAGTGTGATATATGTATGAAATGTGTTTGGTATTTTTGTAATAAAATTTGATATAAATGGAGCTGATAACAGATTCCTTGCCCAAATATGTTGCTTCCTTTTGTCTTGTGTCTGGTAAAGCCAGCTTCTTGGCTATGGGCCATTTTTAGAAAATATTATTTGCCTGTGAAGAATCTGGAGCATAGACACCCAGACCATGCTAGTCATTGTTTAAATGTTACTATTCCATATTTTCATGAGAGGCTTGGCGATTGCATACCTCCCAACATTTAAAAAATGAAAAGAGGGACAAAAAGATTCGGTGCGCACAGCGCGGCAATTTTTTTGGACCACGCCCACTTTTGTGCCCACACCCCAATTGCCACACCCCAATTACCACACCCCATCCATTTCTTTTTTCAAAAAATTCTCCTTTTATATCGTAGAAATGGCAGGATCAGACGCAAATGTGCTATACCCTCATACTGTACTACCTAAGGAAAACAATATAGCAACTCCTACATATAAAATACAAATATAGAGAGAAGGCAGTGAGTTATTAGTGAGTTATAACTATCTACCAGTTTGCCCCCCCATACACAGTGCCCCCAATAGCCTAAAAGACGGTACTACCCATACACAGTGCCCCCATACACAATGCCCCCCATAGAAAGTGCCCCCAATTGACAGTCCCACCCCATACACAGTGCCCCCAATTGAGACAGTCCCACCCCATACAAAGTGCCCCCAATTGAGACAGTCCCACCCCATACACAGTGCCCCCAATTGAGACAGTCCCCCCCATTCACAGTGCCCCCAATTGAGACAGTCCCACCCCATACACAGTGCCCCCAATTGAGACAGTCCCACCCCATACACAGTGCCCCCAATTGAGACAGTCCCACCCCATACACAGTGCCCCCAATTGAGACAGTCCCACCCCATACACAGTGCCCCCAATTGAGACAGTCCCACCCCATACACAGTGCCCCCAATTGAGACAGTCCCACCCCATACACAGTGCCCCCAATTGAGACACTCCCCCCCATTCACAGTGCCCCCAATTGAGACACTCCCCCCCATTCACAGTGCCCCCAACTGAGACACTCCCCCCCCATACACAGTGCCCCCAATTGAGACAGTCCCCCCAAAAACAGTGCCCCCAATTGAGACAGTCCCCCCAAAAACAGTGCCCCCAATTGAGACAGTCCCCCCAAAAACAGTGCTCCCAATTGAGACAGTCCCCCCATACACAGTGCTCCCAATTGAGACAGTCCCCCCATACACAGTGCCCCCAATAGAGACAGCCCCCCCATACACAGTGCCCCCAATTGAGACAGTCCCACCCCATACACAGTGCCCCCAATTGAGACAGTCCCACCCCATACACAGTGCCCCCAATTGAGACAGTCCCACCCCATACACAGTGCCCCCAATTGAGACAGTCCCCCCCATTCACAGTGCCCCCAATTGAGACACTCCCCCCAATTCACAGTGCCCCCAATTGAGACACTCCCCCCCAAAAACAGTGCCCCCAATTGAGACAGTCCCCCAAAAACAGCACCCCCAATTGAGACAGTCCCCCCAAAACAGTGCCCCCAATTGAGACAGTCCCCCCCAAAACAGTGCCCCCAATTGAGACAGTCCCCCCAAAAACAGTGCTCCCAATTGAGACAGTCCCCCCATACACAGTGCCCCCAATAGAGACAGCCCCCCCATACACAGTGCCCCCAATAGAGACAGCCCCTCCCATACACAGTGCCCCCAATAGAGACAGCCCCTCCCATACACAGTGCCCCCAATAGAGACACCCCCCATACACAGTGCCCCCAATAGAGACAGCCCCTCCCATACACAGTGCCCCCAATAGAGACAGCCCCCCCCATACACAGTGCCCCCAATAGAGACAGCCCCTGCCATACACAGTGCCCCCAATTGAGACACCCCCCCCCCCCATACACAGTGCCCCATACACAGCACTCCCTTCTTCTTCATCCCCAGCGGCTCCTCGGTGTATGCGGCTCCTTCTCCGGCAGTCCCAGGCCCTTTTATAAGGTTGCGCCCGTGCGTAAGGGCGCAACCTTATAAAAGTACCTGGGACCGCCGGAGAAGGAGCCGCATACACCGAGGAGCCGCTGGGGAGGAAGGAGCGCCAACGCATCGCGCTGTCCCGGGTAAGTCAATGAATGTTCCGCATTTCCGTAATTTATTACGGAAATGCGGGACATTCATGGAACTATCCGGGACAGCGGGATGCGCTCTAAAAACAGGGACTGTCCCGCGGAAAGCGGGACAGTTGGGAGGTATGCGATTGTTCAGTGTATATATGTGTTCCATTGTTATACAGGTATGCAGAAACCCATTATCCAGGATGCTTTAACTTAAGGGAAGGCAATCTCCCATAGACTCCATTTTAAGCAAAAAAAAAAAAATAATTTTTCAAAATGATTATCTTTTTCTCTATAATAATAAAACAGTAGTTTGTAATTGATGGTAACTAAGCCACATGAATCCATATTCATAGGCAAAACAATCCTATATGGTTTATTTAATGTTTAAATTATTTTCAGCAGACTTAAGGTGTGGAGATCCAAATTATGGAAAGATTCCTTATCCAAAAAACCCCAGGTTACAAGTTTTTTTGGATCTCATACTTGTGTAGTAATAATAATAATATCTGTGCTACGCAGCGTAGCTAATTGATTTGGATGACTACAATGTAGCCCCTCCATGTGTTTTATCTGTTGAGTTTAACATACAACCTGCTTTGTTAAGGTTAATTCATTGGTAAGGTTTGGTAAGTTTAATTTTTCCAAATAGTTCCCGCTTTGTTAGACATTTACATCACCTTTGCTAATTTCATCTTTGTCTTGGTTCAAATTGTTGAAAATATCTGTTTATAGCAACTGGGTGGCATGATGCCTCAGTGGTAAGGAGTGCAGTTTTGTTGGGTAATGGTTTCCTTGCGTTTGGGTCTAACCTGGGTATGTTCTAAGTCAGTACATTTTCACTGGATTTTTGTAAGTTTTCTACTTTCTTATCAACTCCAATAGTGTAAAAGGCAGGTTAACTGGCTCCTGATGAAATTGACCCTAGTGTGCTATGTAAATGTGACAGGGTAAAGACTGGCAATGGGATAGAGACTGATGTGAATACTGAACAGTCTCTGTAATGTGCTTTAAATGTGTCAAAGTTATATAAATAAAGGAGAACAATACTCCCCTTTGGGATATGCATGGCTATGAAGACAGTAGCAAGTGCTGTATGACAATGTTGGCTTCTTAATAGTGAGTAATTAATTTGTTGTATATACTGCACATGCAATATAGTATCATCATTATAGTCTACATGCAATATACAGTAGTATCATCATTATAAAGCACCGCAGTGCTTTACAGAGATTGTTCATATTAGTCGTGCCTGGCTGAGAACCAAATTCAGGTTCCCAGTGCTACATGGAAACAACGCAAAGGATTTAGCTACCAATTGCCCAAGTTAATTGCCTCTGTTTGTTAATTGTACTACTGCTAGAGAAACTTCTCAAATGAGATTTAATTCTGCATATTCCTTGTTCATGCTGAGGTTGGAGATTGTAAGAGGCAGTGGGGTTTTCCCATTGTAGTATTCTCACTTGGCCCATTTAGTCATGGAATGTAGTGTAAACCCATTAAGATGTTCACATTGAAATAATGTTTTATACAGGGCTGGTCTTACCAACTGCGGGGCCCAATTGGCACCATTTTTGCGGGGCCCCCTTAGTACATTGTGAATTATGCTTAGCAAAGGGGAATTCTTATGCTACCATAGTTTTATAGTTTTTCAGGCTGTTCCTGCTGAATTGTGCTTAATACAGGCACACCTCCCAACATTTAAAAAACGTGAATAGGGACAAAAAGCTCTGCCGTGTGCAGTGCGGCAAATTTTTTTTAGCAGAACAGCGCAGCACTGAGAAGCGTTCATGTAGCCATCATATGGCAAAATTTTTTTAGCAGAACAGCGCAGCACTGAGAAGCTTTCATGTAGCCATCATATGGGCTGTTCCTGCTGAATTGTGCTTAGTACAGTCTTCCAGCTCCCTCCCAGTGTCCTCCCCAACATCCTCCAGCTCCCCCCTAGCATCCTCCAGCTCCCCCCAGCATCCTCCAGTTCCCCCCAGCATCCTTCAGCTCCCCCCAGCATCCTGCGGCTCCCCCCTAGCATCCTCCAGCTCCCCCCTGATTTTCATGACAGACACAGTCCCCTGCTGCATAAAAAAGAAAGCAGGCATATTACACAGTGAAATACAGTGTATACTAGGCAACCAAATATATTTGGAGAGAGGAGTCACTAACTGTGAGCCCCCCATGGCTTACTACTTGAAGAATGCGGACTTTGGAGGCCTGGAGGTGCCAACTGGCCAGGTAAGCGTCAATTTCCAGTTGCAAATTGTTGGTACAGCACAAAGGCAGCAGGCCAGGCAGACAGTACGGCCGCAGCAGCTAGTCGTGCGGTGAGGTGACAGGGCTGGTACAGTATAGGTACCGCAAAGGGCCCCGCGTCATCCTCGTGTGCAGGCACTGGCAACTCAACAACGTATATAACTGCTTGGACCGCTCCATTTGAAAAATGTAATGGGGGTGGCCCGGGTGGCGCTGGAAGGAAACAGGTTCCAGAGTGCAAGGAAGAGCAAGGAAAACGGGGCCCAATTGTGCCCAATAGGTCCAATCGGCCTAAGGCCGGCACTGGTTTTATAACAATCTTTTTATAATGTTTTATAACTACATCTAAATGTTGCAGGACTACAATTTCATGCATACTACAACATTTACATATAGGCAAAACTGTCAACCCCCTATTTGTTCAGGAGTTACCAGGTTTTGGTGGCTCTCCCCCGGTCTCCACAGTAAGCTTATTGTGAAGTAATTTGCCGAAAGTGTGTGTGTGTGACTTATGTGATGACACTTTCAGGTATCCCCCGGATACCAATATTGGAAAGTTGACAGCTGTGTGTATGGGTTAAAGGATCCTAGGGGACTGTAGTCCAACAGGTGGCCATGCATGTATGGACCCTTCTACGGTATCTCTCTGTTTTGCTAACATGGCTAATTGGTGAGATCTATGGTCACCATAATGGTAAAAACAAACAGACCTACTAGTAGCAGAACTATACAATACAAAAATAGACAATGCTGATAATTTACTGATAATTATCTCTATGTGTCTGTTTGGCTAGCATGGCTAATCAGTTAGATCAGTGCTGTCCAACGTCTGTGGTACCGAGGGCCGGAATTTTTCTGGCCTCCGTGGTGGAGGGCCGGTAATGGAAGCTAGTTTTGACCACTCACCTTTTTAAAACCACACCCACTTGAAACCACACCCATGTTAACGCATAACCATAGCCATATTAATGGTGGTAGAACAGCAAAAACCTGCCATACTCTGCCTTCTCTACCCTGCCTGTGTGTGCCATACTCTGCCAGGCCTACCCTGCCTGTGTGTGCCATACTCTGCCTGCCTTACCCTGCCTGCGTGTGTCATACTCTGCCTGTCCTATGCTGCCTGTGTGTATGGCACACACAGGCAGCATACGGCAGGTAGAGTATGGCACCTAGTTTTGACCACTCACCTTTTTAAAACCACACCCACTTGAAACCACACCCATGTTAACGCATAACCATAGCCATATTAATGGTGGTAGTACAGCAAAAACCTGCCATACTCTGCCTTCTCTACCCTGCCTGTGTGTGCCATACTCTGCCAGGCCTACCCTGCCTGTGTGTGCCATACTCTGCCTGCCTTACCCTGCCTGCGTGTGTCATACTCTGCCTGTCCTATGCTGCCTGTGTGTATGGCACACAGGCAGCATACGGCAGGTAGAGTATGGCACACACAGGCAGCCTACAGTGACACAATTCTGGCACTGCTCCTACAGTCTGAACAATAACTATATATTAAAAAACTTTTTAATTGCAGTACCACCTCAGTATATGTTCTTTTTATAGTGTATATTTGTGGATTTCTACTGCTGAGGTGTGAACAGTTGAAGAATGTGGGTGATTACAGCCTGACGTGTGAACAGGGGAACAATGTGGGTGATTACAGCCTGAGCCTGAGCTGTGAACACTGCAGGGGGTGAACAATGCAGGGATTAAAAGGTGTGAACAACACAGGGGTTTACATTTTTAAACAATACAGGGGGTTTACAGCCTGAATCTGAGGTGTTAACCATGCAGGGGGGCCTGTTAATCTCAATACTGATACCATTTAAAGCTTATACAAAGGTAAGCCATCAAAGCAGCCAGACAGGTGGGGGGCCACAAAGAGGGGGGTCGCGGGCCGCCAGTTGGACAGCACTGAGTTAGATAATTTACCGATAATTGCCTATATGTATAGTTTAGCAGAGGCAATTCTCAATGACAAGTAGCTGCTACTAAGTAGCTCCATGTGTCTTAGCCCTAAAATGTAAGCATTATAGGGATAAATGTCATTTTCTTTCATTGTCAAAAGGCTTTTATATAACTCTCTCTAGAAATTTCTTCTGCATGGAATGACATTTATAGGCCCATTTTCCCACTGCTGTTTGTATTTTTGCTTTTTCCTGACTACATTACCTTGTTATTTGAAATAAGAGGAAAAGGCACACAAAATTGTAATTTCTGTATGGGTTTTTGCTGAATTATTTACTATTAGCATCACTTGATGCTTTTCCATTTGTATTTAATAGTAGTAAACACTAGATTGCACTTTGCCTATCTCTGTTGATCTGGAATATATGTCTGCTGAGGTTAAAGTGGCTTTGCCATGGTTCCTTAAATACAATAAATGCATGTCCGGACAAATGTAGAATTTGATGAGAAGGTCATTATTTGGTGACAGCTTATTGACACCAAATTTGGAAATGAAAAAAGAAAACAAATGTGCCTTATTATATGCCTCCATTAGGTGTGTGTTTGATGCCAACATGCATTCCTTCTATTTATGGGACCATGTCAGATGTTTGGAAACATTTCACCAACTAAAGCAGATGATATTTCTTTTTTAATAAACCCTTTTATACCACTGTCTATTCTAAATGATCCAAAATGAGCTGTTAGCCCGAGATATTGCATTAGACAAAGAGACTACAGAATGTTCCTGTTACATGTGAATGCTCATTTACCTAGTAAAGGCATGTACTTACCTTGAGCTGAGGAAGAATAAAACATTAGCAGCAGCCAGATTTATAACCCAATTAAAGTAGTCTGCTTTATAAAGGAGTGATTAAGTGAATGAGCGAGACATAAATCAATGAGGCAAGTTTCAGGCAGGCTGTACCAGCAGATAAGCTCAATCCTGTTACTAGTAAGAGATAAAGGCAATAAGGTAAGGTAGCAAATCGAGGAAAGACCTTTGCTGAGTTGTATTTGTATAATATAAAGCCTAATAGCTCTATAGTAATCTATACTTTACTTTATAAAACCATGCTGTAATGTTAGATTATCAGCTGCTGTTCCCTTCAAGACCTGCCAGATAAGCTAGTTCTGTGCACTTAAAGAAGAAAAAAGACTGCATAACAAAGTTGTACTTATTTCAACAGAATGGGATGCTGGATATGTGTGTATGTAAAGCACCACACCTGCAGCACAACTATGGTTGATATACTTGTTCAGTTGCATGTAAATAATGCATGTAATAAAGTTTGGAAAGTATAGTAAAAAAAACTATAGCTTACTTGTATCTTGCTTCCTTTCAAGTTAGTTACTCCATGTAGGTGCAGCTAGGGATCTGAACAGATCATTTTTTTTCCTAGGACTGTTTGGACCATTAATCTGGCCAATAAACACCTCTGATTTCATGGCCCACAAACACACCCCCAAATGTCATGACCCCGCCCCATATATCACTGCTCTGCCCCCAATTTCATCATTTTGCCCTCTTGTCTGGGCTTTTGCAGAAGTTAAAGGTTGTAACCCTAGGTACTGCCTAGAAAAATGAAGAGATTGAAATGCACACCTTTCAGAGAGTTGCAAGATGAAACAGACCGAATGTCATTGTACTCGCACCATGCTGCAGGGACAGAACATTGGCTAGAGACCACATTGGCTGATATACCACACTACTGTATATTTTATTGTATGTTTTCCTTTTCTCATCTCATCCATGGATGAGATCTGTGGATGCCACGTCTGGACTGGGAATCAAAATGGGCCCTGGCATTCAAGTAACCAAGGCCCAAACCAACCCCCATAGACTCAATAAATAGTGACTGTTTATGGCATTTTACAGCAGCCCCTCTGGCATTTGCCAGAATCCACAGACTGCCAGTCCAGACTTAGGGGACACTTGTGAATGTGTTACAAGTTACCAAAGATTAAAAATGTAAAGTTCAATTTTGTTGAAATTATTTCTACCTTGTAGACCGACGTGATCAGTGCATCTGACTCTATTACGGTGAGAGGAGGCATCAGTCACTAACTGGATGTTAGATCCATTCATTGTCTTATGAACTTTATTACACACACAACTATTTCGGTACTCTGGTATTCCTTCATTATGTAATTAGGATACGACTATTGTGATTATTACTCTCTCAGTGGGAATCAGTATTTGAACTTTTACCTCATAGTGGACAAGAAGCAAGTGATGCCACATTCATCAACATTGTGGTGCATATTTGTCCATTGATTGTCTGACAAACCTGGCTTCCAACAGCACAATTCAAAAAAGCTGATAGGACTGACTGCATGTTCCTTGTCTAATGTGGCTATATACTTTAACTAATTTGACTTTGACTAATTGGCCCATGGACTGAATGGATGGATCTCTTAAATATGTATGGCCACTTTTTAATTGTTCCAATTAATTGGGTCCAAATATCGGGAACAAGGAAAAGTGAAGAGCAGCTTCAGAGTTGTGTCATCTCTTTAAATCCTTTTGAGAAGAATGGAAATTTTCTGACAGAGCCAGCAATGCTCAATCTTCCAGGATCACAGGATTATCAGTCTATGAGCCCCCCTGCAGGGAATGGTAAAAAAAAAAAAAAAATGACCTCCACACTTTTGCAAGTGCAATATAGATCCTGCCACCTGAATTAAAGCTTGACCATAAATACCACAATACATTGAGAATAATAAACTTTGCCCATTCAATATATGCAAACTATGGAGAGATTCGCCAGTTCTTATAAATATTCTTGCAGCTGTTGCTTTACTTTTTATTATACATTTAGATTACCCCACAGTAATTTCTGCTTCCTGAAATAGGTCTTAATTCTTAATCTACAGAACTGTAATTCTTTGGTATTAAAGGTCTTTACTGCATCTCGGCCAAGTGTATTTTGGTATTAAAATGAATAACCTTTCTTAAGTTATATTTATTTGAGTTTTAGTTTGTTTATTAGTTTTCCCTTTGGGGATAAACTGACATAACATAAATAACATAGCTAGATTTCCAAGTAATCAAGTGTGCTATCCTATAAATGGTTTCCTTATAAACACAAAAAAACTTGTTACATAACATTTAAGAAGGCATCTTACATGAATATTATATATGATTGTCTACTGTTTTATAGAATTCCAACCAATGAGGGCTGAAGCACCTTTTACTGGATACAAGGAAATGTCTAATTAGGAAATGTCTAATGCCATGTCATATTCTGCAAGTGATTAATGGTTTATCTGCAAGTTGTATTCTTGCACTGCTTAAGCCGTAGTGTAGAGAAAGAAAAAAAGGAGGGATTTCTGTTTCTAGTAATGTAACATAATTTATCGGCTAACAAATGAATGTAAAAGAAAGCAAGGTTTCAAAAAATTAAAAATGACTCTCTTCATTTTCTACATAAATTAAAGGAAGCCAAAACCGCAAGTCACGCTCACAGGGAGGATGCACATTAGTGTTGTCAGAACCCAAAACATTTTTTCCACTTCCATGTTCACGCGGACATTTAACCTTTCCAAATCCTAATTAGCATATGCTAATTGGGATTCAGATTCGGTTCAACCAGGACCTTGGATTCGGCCAAATCCAAACCCTGAAGAAAAAGGCAGAATTCTGGCAGAATACTGATCCTGGATTTGGTGCATCCCTATTTGTTACTGTTAAATTTTTCGACAGTTGGTAAAACACATTTACTGTATGGGGCCGATTCACTAAAGGTCGATAACGCTTATAGCATGCTTTTTTGCATTAAAAAGCATGCGATAATTAATTCCCGCATATCGCTATTTACCTTGTTATCGATATTTACATCGCATTGTGTTAATTCTCGCATAGAAATAATGCTAACGTATGATTCACAAACACATATGAAGCATTAAACGCGCTAAATATTGCATTAGTCTGTGCGAATATTAACACCTACTTGGGGCAGGCAGTACTTAAAGAAAATTGTGGTTCATGAGCTTTTGGCAACACAATATGGGCTTTGCAGTGGGATTTTTCAAGTCTGTGTTGGCCCTAGAGTGATGCAGCCTCCAGTTTTCAGGGAAATGGTAATTTTCAGAACAGTAGTTTTCCGAAAGTAATGGTTACGTGTGTAAAATCATGTGCTAATATAGCAAGCAACGAAATATATCGCGCGCAGTGGGAAATAACGCACGTGACGGAAATTAACGCAAGAAAAACGCTCATCGCGAGTTAAATAACGCAAAGAACATCGCGTCTTAATTGTGACGCCTGTTCATTTAGTAAATCGAGCGTTAAGTTGCAAAAAATAAGAAGCGTTAAAATTTTTAACGCATGCTATAAATAGTGCTCGTTTACCGCCCTTTAGTGAATTAACCCCTATGTGTCTTACTTTTTCCTGAAGTGTATTGTGCCTTCATATTGCCCCAGTTTAATATGGTGCACTTAAAGGGGTGAACATTAGCTCCTGGTTTTTTTTTTTTTTGTGTGAATTGCACACAATTGCAGTATATGTTTATATGGTGAAGAAGGCATTGCTTCTGTGTAGGAGTATGCATGGCATTATTAATGGAATTGGTGTCTATAAACCCTAAAATTAGAACTTTAACATTACTGCCAGGTCTAGGTATTAATGAAAAGCAGACATAATGGTGCATTGGCATTGCTAGGATCATGTATGAGTGCACAAATAACTTTGTAATAACATGAGTCTTGAGTCCATTCTATGTGTGATTGTAATTGAGCCTCTAAAGATAGAAAACATATTTTTTTCTGGGAACAGAAATGAAACAGAAGAACAGGAATGAGAAGAGAATAGGAGACCAACAAACTTATATTGAATGTGATGTTTTCTATCCAAGGTTTATATAATATTATAATGATAGCAACCACTAATTATGCCCAGTATCAGACAGAACAAGGTCTTGGAAACTCAGGATCTGTGGATCTCTTCTTTCCAGTTTACCTTTGTACACAGATGGAAAGAAAATGAGGGCCAGATCTTCATGTGGCACTAGGGAGCACTGGGGCCTAGCTGCAAAACATGTACCGTATGTAATAGGGTATGATGCATAGAGATCACATTAAGCACTATGGGGCTGATTCACAAAAGGTTGTTAACACTTAACGCATAGTTTTATGCATTAAAAAGTGATTGTTAATTAAGTAACAATTCATCAAAGTCATTTCACATGCGTTACTACTCATATCGCATGCACAAAAATATCAATTATCGTAGTTTTCAGAAAGTAACGGTTACGGTGTGTAATAGTGTGCGCTAATATTGCGTGCTATGAAATAACGCATAAATATATTGCATGCTTTAAAATAACACTTAAAAATATGTCATCGATAGATAAATAATGACAATAAAATCGCTTCTTTATTCAGACTAGGGGCCTTTTTGTGAATCGATCGTTAATTCTCAAAATATAAGAAGTGATAATATTTTTTAATGCATGCTAAAAATAACACTCGTTTTTTCGACCTTTTGTGAATCGGCCCCTATATGTTCCCTTATGGTGTTTGAGTCGATTAAAACAGAAAATACAGTTGCACATAAATGTAAGATTACAAGAGGATAACTGACAAGAGTGTTTTTGGAAAATTCACTTGCATTTGTAGCTATATTTAAGCTGCCTTATTAGAGAGTTCATATTCCATGTAACAACAGAAGTCAATGCCTGTAAGGGTATTACATTTTGGGTATCATATGATCATGCATCATAAATCATATTAATTTAAGGAAAACCTTCAATTTGGCAGAAAAACACATGTTCTAGAACAAATTAAAAGTTATATGTAAGGTAGTGAACTAGTTTTATACAGAAGTTTACAAAACATATAATGGAAATTGAGTTTAATTGACTGCCTCTGTGAACTTTAAGGATGATTTGTTCTTTTAGAAAGCAATTCTGAATTAGGTTTATTTAAAGAAGAAAGGGGGGGTATGGGAAGGGATATGATTACTATATACAAATATATTGAAAGTCAATACAGAAAGGTCTCTGGGGGAACTCTATAATTCCAAGTATTCTACAGATGACACAAGGACATTACTAAAGATCAGAGAGAGGAGGATTGTCTCTTCAAAAATGTGGCCTGGGAAATAAAGGCAGCAGTAGGCAGGGCCGATGGTCTCTGAGAATGCAAGGTTCCTGGGTTTTTTAGAATGCAGCCCTCAAGCTGACCATATTGGATTTTGTGAGTACTTCTTTGCTCATAATTTATCTGCTGTTGCTACTGGTGTGAGACTTGCACATAGTATTTTTAGTGGAATCAAAGCCCCTGAAGAACAAATGCCCTGTTGAACATTAGCAATACATAAAGCTGCACCCACCAATCTGCTGTGTGCTAAGAGCGTGCCCCTCTGGTGATGTGACATGCATGCCCAGATCTATCTTTGAATTTGAATCCTGCAAGCCTGCTGCAACACTGTACATGTGATTTGAATAGGTGTTGGGTAGGTAGGCCAGGCAGACTACATCTGAAATAAAGGCTGGGGAGATGGGTTCTTAAGAAATAAAGGCTGCTGTATGTGGATATGGTGCAGCAGGGTTAATTAATAAAGGCTTATAGCACTTTTTTTTTTTACTTTTGTGACTGTATCTTGTTTTTAATGGCTGTGACATGGCTATCTGGCTGTTGTGTTAAAAAAAGCCATATAGTTGTAATTTAAATCCCCAGTAAGGCCATTTGCCGTTTTCTAAAAATTTGTATCGTTTTTAGCTGTGTGCCAATAACAGCTAAATACAGAATGTTGGTATGTCCAGACATTTAGCAGGAATATATCTTTATTTGGGTAAACATTCATGGGTGCATTTGTCATTCCCCCAATATTCAGAAAAATCTCCTGCCATTTTAAGTGGTAGATAAGTTCACATAAAAATTGATGCAGGTTGTTGTTGTTAACCTGCCAAAATACAAAGCAGACTTCACAGATGGCACACTCAGGTCAGGGTGCCAGTGCTTGGTATAGTGTAAATATTCACTAAGAATGCCAAGGCATCTACCCATCCTGCTGCTGTACCGCTAAATGTGTAGCATTTGTATTATTGCTTCTTGTGGTATCCAAAACAGATGGTACCTGGCTTGTATTGTTTTCCCTTGACTTGATTAATAACCACCACGGGTCATCTAGCACTGGTAATTACTGTTTAAGATTGTGCAAATATCTCTGGGTGGCTCTCTAGGCTGACAGAGCACATTGTGGTGAAGTAGAGTGCTAGTTTTGATCAGAAGTTCCACATGGACTGGGATCTTTATTAGAAACAGTCCATGACATACGTTATGGGATGTTAGTGATAAATTGGGTTTGCAACTCATGAACAAGGACAAGCAAACTATTTTCAGAAACTCAGATCTCTACTTTACAGTGACTTTGCCAATATTTTAGTTTCATGGGTAGCCAGATATCTGATATACTAAATGTCATATCAAAAGTCTATGGAGCCCTTGAACAGTTTAAGGTATCGTGAGACCATTATAAGGCAACAAGCCTCCAATTGGACAGCCCTTTTTTTAAAATCCATTTTTCTTTGGTGAAACTGTTTAGACTCAAGCACAAGGAGCGTTAATACAATCTGAAGTTGAAAATGACTGCAATGTTTTCTCCGGGTGCCTTAATGAATAACAGAAAAGCATACTCACCACTTTCATGCTTAAAATAATAGAAAGAATGAAGATTTCTTCAGCAGAAACAAGCTGAAAGAGAATACTGATCAGCTGCTGTGTCTAAGGTGATGTTAAACCAATTTATAGTGCTTATCTAGTTCCATGAAGAAAATGTCCAGTGTCACAATCTTTTCTGAGGCATCATTCTGGTGGCTTAAATGATTTTTCTCAATGGGGGATCTTGTTTACACGTGTATTTAAATTTTACATTTTCCATTTTTCATGTTATTTAGAATATAAAAACATGGGACTCTGTAAATGCAAGGCTTTCAGTTAAAGCCAAAGTTTTGAGGACAGATAAATTCATAATGGGTCATTTATGAATGGTGGGGTCAGTTTAAAGTGAAAAAATAGAGGCAAGCCATCATATTTTATGCTTTTTCCACCCTGCCCACAAAAACATAATTCAGCAAAACTGTATTCATATGGAGTGGGTTAGGTGAGACATGTAGTCAGACACTAAAGTTAGGAAGTGCCAGGGGGTTCAAAGGAGCACTTTAAAGTAGTATGAACATGCCTGCAAGTGCAGCATTCTACACATAGTGCCTTATATTAATGCAGCAAGACCCTTATATAGCATTCTTTTCTTTATTTTCTGACATCCACTTAAGGGGAACATGATCAGTGATTAAACTAAACTTACCACCCAGTACTTTAGGGCCTTTTAGGCACACCTAATTCCAAGGCATTCCCTTTCTACAATAGAGTACCTACATTTAGCAGGTGTAAGTTTCCTGCTTAAAAAACCACTGGGTGTTCCTCACCATTTAACATGTGGGAGAGGTGTGCTTAGAGTTGGGCTCCCTTATTTGGACAATTCCAACATGATCTCAGGAGACCTTTAAATCAGTTACCCTGTCACCTGACAGAGAGTCAATTTTGTCCACTAAACTAGCATGAACCAATGTCACAGACACCTCAAATCTAGGAAAGCCATTACCCAGTGCCCTTCAATGAGGACCATACAAAATTGTTTACCAGTCTCTACTTGTAGAGAGGAAAGACATGTAGGCTGAACATTCAGGGATTGTTTGTCCTCCCCAGCTACAATCCTTAGGCATGAATGGATTTTTCCAGCCCAATACTCCTAAAATTCCAATATTCTGTGCTATACTGAAAGGACACCTGACTCACAGTTGTGTTTGGTATAACTTTTTCTGCATAGGCACTGGTGATTAGTGATGTCAACATTTACAATCAGTTCTCATTCAGCCTCTTGCATTATTGTGGTTAGAGTATTGTATATAGCAGGAATGTTTGCAGACACATCTACCCATTAAAATACTTGCAAGAACTGATGTTTCCAGTAATCAGGTAAGGTTATGGTGAACCATTTTGGCTAGAAGAGCCTCCAAAGCCTATTGGGAAAAACTTGATTATGGTGACTTTTTCTAGGAAAAAATACTGCCTTTTCTTTCTATATTATCTTTCTGACAGCAGAAGTCATTTTTATGGCTAGGCTATTGAAATACCAGCAAGATACCGTCTCTTTTCCTGGTGTGCCAAACATAATGGGATTTATCTTATTTTCTAATGAAATAAATAAAGGGACCACCACTGCACTAATGTGCAGCAACTGCTAAAATCAGATTCCTTTGAAGCTTCAGTAGAACGGCAATAAAACGTTTCAAGGTCCCCTGCCCCCTTTTTCAAAGCCAGTTGCATGCAATACAAATTTTCTATACACCGATTGTAGCTGCTACAGCATGCTCTTTCAATGTACAGGCATTTCATTTTAACACTTATGCCTTTGTAGGTATTTATGTACAGATGCAGAAACATAACTCTGCTCATTGGTGTGTGTTAATGTAATTATCTTCCCCTCAGCAGGAGTGGTATCTGGAATTAACAGGGGAGAAGGCATTATGCTCTTGCATTAAAGGGGTGGGGGAACACGCTCACTTGCATTTAAATGTAATTTACTGCTTTAATACATATCCATTAAACGCTTTAAACCTAGCCTTCCCTTTGTTCTGTGGATAGGTAGGGATTCACTGGTTCAAGAAAAAATATAGAATCATCATCAGTTTAATCACTGAGAACTGCATAAAATATAAAGCTTCTAGAAGAGCTTGTGGGAATTAATTTTTTTAATGAATCCAATACATATTAAATATATGAATGAAAACCAATATTTTATTCAGACATTTCTCTTCCCAGAGTCCTTCAAAACTCAATGAGAAATAAGGTCAAACAAGAACTGAAACATTTCAAATTTCCTGTTGTCATTTTTTAAAGGAATCTTACGAAAGTATCTTTTCACATTTAGCATCATAAAAAACACTGAGCATGTGTCATTTTTCCACGGAATCTGTTAAGAAAGGTTCCTTGTTCTACTGCACAGAATAAAAGGCGATATTTAGCCATAAAAGCACGAGTGAAAATTCCCATGGAAAATACACTTTATCATGCATTTTTTTAATTAAGAACTGTTGTGTTGTGGAAGCGGCAAAACTGAATGCAGTTTGTCACATGATTTCAGTATGAATAGTCATGCTTCTATACATTACTAGACCAAACAAAATAGCCACCATCTTCAATTCTAACAGATTTTTATTACAACCCCATTAATTACAGTTCTGGTTTGTTAATACAGTTTTGTTTAAGTAATTCAAATATGGATTATGTTGTGATAAGCGAGCACTGAAAATTGACAGTTAACAGTTAATGTTATTAAGGTCGGAAGGTGTGCAGTAGGTCTGGCAATCCATAACATCCAATCAGCAGATAGCATTGACTCTTTTTTATGCTATGGGTTGCTATGGGTTAGTGGACATTTGAAAACTTGCTCTGCTATGGTAAGCATTTTTACATGGTTATACTGGCTGCAAATTTGATTATCTTTCCACTTCCTGTAGTTTCACTACTCTCTGATTGCCTACAGCAGTGGTTCTCAACCTTCCTAATGTCTTGACCCTTTAATACAGATCCTCATGTTGTGGTGACCCCCAACCATAAAATTATTCCTAAGACCATCGGAAATATGTGTTTTCTGATGGTCTTAGGCGACCCCTGTGAAAGGGTCATTCGACGACCAAAGGGGTCCTGACCCATAGGTTAAGAACCACTGGCCTAAAGAAAATACTGGTACTCATGTACAACTTCTGCCCTCCGACTGATGCAGTGCTGCACCTTATTAAAAATTTCAGAGTGAATGTAGTGTTGGTGGGCACAGGCCAGTCCTGTCCTTATTACCTATAACATACGGGCCATTGCAGTCTGTGTCCTTTCTGCTGTTCTTGTTCTACATGATGTATAGGTTAGTGAATGGCCCCCACTGTGCTGCTGAACACAAATATAAATAGATTGTGTGGAATCAAAACACTGATTATTCAATATAACATACATTTTACAATCAATAGGTGACTGACCAGTCTACCAATTCACACACATTATAAAAATAGAAAATATAATTCATAAGACCACTCGAACATATCTACTAAAATTAATTTCAGAATTCCTCAGCAAGAAATGGAAACTAAATTCCTGAAAATCAATAAGCAGCCGCAGCTGCTGAACACAAGCCATGCTGTATTCAGGGGTTTTATGAATACTTGGAATGGTGGGTAATGGTTTTTCATTGACAAAGCTGAAAGCCACTTGCGTCTACTGTACTGTGCAGGGGGGGGGGCCATAAAACGGTTCCATTCTTTTGTACCCAGCACTCATTTGAGACATTTTAGTGCATGATGGCCTTTAACAGCCTTGTATCATGGTCTGGACAGTAAAGGGGTCATTTATGACCTCAAGCGTAGCCCAGGTTCTTGCATCAAAATGCTCTCTCTACACTTCCGTATAGCTGAACTAGGTGCTGCTCCATCCTTCCTGCCTTCCTTTGCAAATCCGGCTGCACCTATTGACGCAGGGGAACCCTGGCGCTACCTCCACCTTCTGACTTTACATTTGGCGATCCAGCGCAATCATGGAAAAATGTAAAGACATTTTCCATTAATAATGCTGGCAATTCCAGTGTTAATAAAGGGAAAGGCATTTTTATAATCTCTCTGGAAGTGCAGATTTCGCAGGGGTGACAAATCTTGTGTACCTCTGCCCTTACAAATAAAGAGAATGCTCTCTGAACACGTAATGTTCTTAATGACAGTTAACCATTGTTTGATCTCCTGTTTAATTTACTGGTTGTCGTCTCACTTAGATTGTAAAGAAGCAAGGGTCTTATCTCTGGCTGTCTCATTTCACTCTGAAATAACTTGCACTTACATGACACTGTCAGTCAAAATCTGACTCTGACTCCTGCATGAAGAGAGAATGAAGACAGACAGATTGCTGAGAGAGGGATAGTAAAAATCAACTTGAGTATTTTAGAAGCTGTCCAGAATGTTCAATTGAGTTAGAAACTATCTTGTTTCTATGGGATGAAACTTATATCAAATCTCAGTTTTTGCAATAGTTCCCTTTTTTGCAATAGTTCCCCTGATGCAGATGCAGCACCCACTGTAACATTCTTATGGTATATTCTACCATTTAGGAATAGGGATGTAGCGAACCTGAAAAAAAATGTTCGCGAACCCGTTCGCGAACTTTCGTCAGAAAGTGCGAACGTTCGCGAACTTTGCGAACCCCATAGACTTCAATGGGAAGGCGAACTTTAAGACCTAGAAAAGCCATCTCTGGCCAGAAAACTGATTTTAAAGTTGTTTAAAGGGTGCCATGACCTGGACAGTGGCATGCAGGAGGGGCATCAATGGCAAAAATTTCTCTGAAAAATACATTGTTGACACAGCGTTGCGTTTTGTGCTGTAAAGGGCAGAAATCACACTACATTCCTAAACTTATGTAATAAACTGCTTTAAAAAGTCCGGCATCTACATTCCAATCAAGTCGTGTAAAGGTTACGGCCGGTTCACACGCAAAGACAAAACGCCGCATTTACTGCAACGAAAAAAAACGCAAAAAGCTTTAATGATACTGTCAAGTGTGCGAATATTAGTTTTTACTAGTTGCTTGTCACCTCCAGGACGTTCGTCCCGTCGGTGGGAATATTTCTGTAGTGGTGTGTTTAGCAGTCACCGTGCTTGTGCGCACGTGCATGGTCAGGCAGAGGTAATTCAATGTAGAGTAACGTGAACCAAAAAACACTGATTCTGCAGTGTGGGCCCAGGTTTGTCCTACCTTTTCGATCACCTGTGGTGACCATAAAAGATACGATTTTGCCGCAGTTGCAGAACC